>NC_092106.1:3447956-3655456 GCF_045679555.1 Salvelinus alpinus | reverse complement strand
ACACATCTTCTCCAGTATATTTGATGGCGTCAGAATCACTTTTGGCTTCCTCACCTCGGCGGCGATTGGTTCAGTCACATCAAAACAACATTCATTCCTATCATTTATGGCCCGGCCACATCACAGAGGCATTAATTCACGTGAGCCGCTTGCCTGAGCGGTATTGGCTTCCCAATCAATGCGCTGATTGTTATGGAAGGGGCTTTTATTCAAAATGGAATGCTTTGGCTTTACAACCTCCTTTTGATTGGGCAAAATATGGATTTTCTATTCTTCAAAAATAGCTATTAAGTCGCTTCATTCGCAAACAATCAGCTGTGTAAATAAAGATGACAACAGCAACTCCAGTGAGGTCTCTCCTATTCACTTGTCTTCCCCCATGCCTCTCTGTGTGTACATATTTGTCTCTCTTGCTGTGTGTGTGCGTTTGTTTGTGTGTTTGTTTGTGTGTGTGTTTGTTTGTGCGTGTGTTTGGATATAAATAAGGAACACGGATTGAAAATCCATCAACGGAATGATGGGGGTTGTATATCCTGGAAGCAAGTGATAGAGAAGGAAAGAAAACAGAAAGCAGGAGCGAGAGAGAGGAAGAGCAGGAGATGCAGGGGTGGAGGGAGTTGTGTGAGCACTGCCTCAGGTTGACTGAACAGATGGCACAGCTGCCTGTCTCAGGCAGCAAGATCAGCCCTCCAGCCACCCAGGCCTCACACACACACGCGCACACGTGCACACGCACACAGACACACACACACACACACACGCACAGGTAGACTCTCGCGGGACAGACAGACATGCAGAAAGTCTGCACATATGGGCTTTCACAGACAGATCCTAATAAGGCAGATAGACGGGTATTTGACAGGTGGACATTCAAAAGGACAGATGGACAGGTTCACCATCACAGGACTGCTAGACAGGTTGTACTCACAAATAGGTTTACACCGGCCGGTTACATCAACTGTTTGAGTTCTCAGATAGAAACAATAAAACGGAGACACAACAGCCAGTCATAACACCTGAGCCCGTCCCAATGACCCATCATTCTTTCATTGGTTTATGCATGGGGGCCCCTCATGGGAATGACAAGGCCCTAAGCAGCCCACGGACTCCTGGGACTCCTCTGAGAGAGAGTGCCACTGTGTTTCAGAGGACCATGTTTAGCAAAAGAGAGGAGGGAGGGAGAAGGGAGGAGGGAGGGAGAAGGGAGGAGGGAAAGCGGGAGGGAGGAGGGAAAAGGAAGGGAGGAAGAAGGGAATTGAAGGGAGGAGGGAGGAGAGAGGGTTACGAGAGAACGTCGGAGGGGTGGAGGAGAGGAGAGGACGTCGGCTGCAGACACATCCACTTAGAGGAGTCTGTCAGCCCCTGAGAGGCCAGATCAATATCCCCAGGCCTCCCTCTCAGCCTCGCCAGCCCCACTAGCCCCAACCAACAGCCCAGGCCAGCACAGTCTGACAGCAGCTCAGCCACAGGGCCTGATTAGGGGCCTACGGACAGCTGTCCATCCTGCCCAGGGGATCAGGAAGTGGATTACTCTCAACAGCTACACTGATTGGTCCGGAACCCGCTACACCCACATCCCCCCAGCCACCAGCCAGCACTCTCCCTCCACCTTCCACCGTTCCCCGTCTTGACCAGTAGCCTGACCCGTGACCCACTGATTGACCCATTCAATAGAAAGGTGGTCAGTGTCCTGATGAGCCTGTGTGCTGCGGCGCATCGGTTAAAGAGGGCGCAGATATAAAAACACACTGGTCCTCAGGACTGCATTCCACTTGAAGGGTAAGGGTTTGGTTGGTGCTTCTAAGAGGGCAGGAGTGGGATCTCCATAACACACAAGGAGAACGAGTGAATTAAAGAGAGAGAGAGTATATGAAAGTGTGTAAAAGAGAGGGAGAGAGAATATATGAAAGTGTGGGGAAGAGAGAGAGAGTGCGAGAGAGAGAGAGAGAGAGAGAGAGAGAGAGAGAGAGAGAGAGAGAGAGAGAGAGAGAGAGAGAGAGAGAGAGAGAGAGAGAGAGAGAGAGCTGAGCAAAGAAAAGAGTCCCCTCATCCAGCTGGTCCTGGGGCCTCAGGACCAGAACATTCAATCAATCAGAATAAACCAAATTACAACACAGTCAAAACAAAACTACATTGCTTATTGGGAAACACAAGCACAAACACAAAGCAAAATGCAGTGCTATCTGGCCCTAAAGCGACAGTACACCGTGGCTAAATATTTGACCATGGTTACTGATCAAAACCTTAGAAAAACCTTGACAAAGTACATGCTCAGTGAGCACAGCCTTGCCATTGAGAAGGGTAGACACAGGAAAACCTGGCTCCCTGTAGAGGAAAGGCTGTGCAACCACTGCACAACAGCAGAACCTGAGACAGAGCTGCATTTCCTGACAAAATGTCAAAAATATAAAACAATTAGAGAGTGTCATTTTCCCAAATTTGAAACCCTTATTCAAGGTTTCAAAGACCTCTCTGATGAGGATAGGCTACCCGTCCTGTTGTGGGAGGATGCAGAGAGCTGTGGGTTGGCAGCGCACTACATTTCTGCCTGCCATAAGTTGAGGCACAGTGTCTGACAGACCAATCAACCTGCACATGTCCTCTACTGTATGCTTATTGTTATTGTTGAATGTATGGTTATTTTGACCCTTGGTTATTGTTGTTACTGTTGTCCCGTTGACATTTTTGATTCTCATTTTTATTTATATTGTAAATATCCAAAATAAGCTTTGGCAATATGTACATTGTTACATCATGCCAATAAAGCGAATTGAATTGAATTGAATTGAGAGAGAGAGAGAGAGAGAGAGAGAGAGAGAGAGAGAGAGAGAGAGAGAGAGCGAGAGAGAGAGAGAGAGAGAGAGAGAGAGAGAGAGAGAGAGAGAGAGAGAGAGAGAGAGAGAGAGAGAGAGAGAGAGAGAGAGAGAGAGGAAGAGCATGAACCTCCTCCCTCTTAGAGATCCATTATGTTTAATTGCGTCGCTCCTAACTGCAGAGAGTAGTTTATAAAACACAGCGGGCTAATTCTTCTCTTCTTTGTTTCCTTTCCTCCTCTGAGCTGGGAGTGCAGTGCCTGTGAGGAGAGCCCGGCTTCCGGTCGGCCTGAGCAGGACTGCTGCAGTCAACCTCCCCAGCCGGGACAATGAGGCCCTCTGAAGAATACAGGGAAGTGTGATAATTACTGCTATTCTGAGAAACAGCAGCCAAATCAGAGAGAAGGAGGGAATTAGTGTTCTGTGTTCGGGGAGGGGAAATACACTGGTCCCTTCCTGGAGGTAAATATTTACCCTGCGTTGGTCAGCTGACTAATGCACATGCATGGCCCGGAAAGGCCCCCACTAGACCCAAAGCAGGCCCAAACGCATCCACCATCCACCCTCCTCCCAAAAACATCAGCACCATTAACCCTCCTCTGGGTGCATAACGGGTGCACTCGCCCTCCTCGCCGTTTCCAGATCTGATTAGCAGACTGCGGCGCCCTGTTAGATTGATGACAGCCCATTTCCCATCATGCCGTAGGTTCGCGGGTGTCGCCTGTGGGAGGAACTGAGATGACAGCAGGGTGTAGGCGAGAAAGAATGGTGTGTGAGTGTGTGTATGTCTGTGTGTGTGTGTGTGTATATGCCGGTATCCATGTTTGTTTCTGTGTGTGTGTGCATGTGTGCATGTGTGTGTACGTGCATGTGTGTGTGTGTGTGTCTTTGTGTGTGTCTGTGTCGTGCAAACTCTTCGATAGGAAGTGCCGATAACAGGAGGCTGCATGTTGCGTAAACAAAACAGGTCTTGGTCACCATGGCGACTTCTGAGCGTGTGTCACACTGACACCTGACCCATGTATGTTACAGTCATTCTAATCGATAAAGTTATGAGTGAATCTGACAGAAAATCACTACATCAATACCCCTGTCTGTCAGGTCTATAATAGAGTTGTTCATCTTGCATTATCTTCGAGCTCCTCTTATAGTCAGCGTTCTCTTAGACTATTTCAGTCGTCTTTGGGCTTAGTTTGAACCGTTCCCGAAGAGTAAACACACATTCTGACTTATTTTCCAACCCACATTTCTTCTTTTATCCAACAATCAAGGGTAATAAGTCAGCATACTGGAAAACAACACGAAAACAAGCGTCTTTTGTTCAAAACTTACCTCGGACAAATCATTTTATAATATCCTTCGTTATAACTTATCCTATTTTCCCAGCCTTTAAGAATAGTTGAGAAAACAGGTGGTAGAACTCTTAGAGGTTCTTCCCGGTTCCTTTATTGAGCACTAGGAGTGTATTGTTGGGAGGGAATAAAAACAATGGAAGTTGCAGGTAAGTTTTCTTGCCAGTTGACCCTGGTGACCTGCAGCCTGTGTCCCTCTGTGGCAGTCTGCATCCCTCCTCACTCTCTCCTCACTCTCTCCTCGCTTCCTCCCGGTGTGGCCAATCTGTCTGGGTGACCTGGGTCAAGCCCGCGTGACCCCGCTGTAGCTCCACCTGGAGCCGCCTCCTCTTCTCCTGCAGCCAGGCTTTCTGCATGTGCTCAGGTGACACCGGCAGACACGGGGATGGAAGGCATGGAAGCGCTCAACTGTGACATCCCTGTCCTCCCCACACCCACCCCCACCCCCACCCCCACACCCACATCCCTGGCCGGTATGGTCAAGCAGACGGGGACGGAGATTGGGGTGGGGGTTTCACACGGGTGTGCAATGGAGGAGGGTGTGTGTGTTTGTGTGCGTGTGTGTGTGTGTGCAATGGGTGTGTGCAATGGGTGTGTGTGTGGATGTGGGTGTGTTTAGTGGAAGTTACGAGAGGCCCATATGCACACTTTACCTCTTCCTCCTACGAGGCTCAACACCTTCCCACTGAGGTCTCACAGCCGTACTGTTCTTCAACATCCAACTAACACACACACACACACACACACACACACACACACACACACACACACACACACACACACACACACACACACACACACACACACACACACACACACACACACACACACACACACACACACACACACACACACACACACACACACACACACACACACACACACACACAGTGAGAGAGAGTGAGAGTGTTTCTGTGTTGTTGAAGTGGAGGAGTCCGCAGGCTGCTTCCCAAAAGACGCCCTATTCCATTTATAGTGCACTACTTTTGACAAGGGCCCGTAGGGCTGTGGTCAAAAAGTAAGGCACTATGTAGGAAATAGGGCGCCATTCGGGACACAGTCTGTATCTAGCAGAGTTGTGCTGTGGAGCCGAGACCTGACCATCTGCTTGCCCGCTTCACCCCCAGCATCTGGAAACGTTCACTGAATAGTCCGCTCCTCGCCCACTTATCAAGAACATAATAATAATAATTATTATTACACCCCCCCCCCCCTCTCTCTCGCTCTCTGCTTCCTGCTGTATGTGTGTGTGTGCGTGCATGCGTGCGTGTGTGTGCGTATGCAGGTGTGTTGCGTGTGTGTCCATGCCTGTGCGTGTCCTGTATGTATCTACTCTGTCTTCATGAGCTACAGTATGCTGTATCACTCCTGACAGTATCACGTTTCAGGTAAAGACCCAGATGCAGACAACGTCGAAGTAACAACAGTTTATTGATCGAACAGGGGCAGGCAGAAGGCAGGTCAAAGGCAGGCAGGGGGTCAGTAATCCAGATAGGTGGGGCAATGGTACAGGACGGCAGGCAGGCTCAGGGTCAGGGCAGGCAGAATGGTCAACACCGGGAAAACTAGGAAACAGGAACAGAGAGAATCGAGAGACAGGAGCAGAGGGGGAAAAACTCTGGTAGGCTTGACGAAACAAAACGAACTGGCAACAGACAAACAGAGAACACAGGTATAAATACACAGGGGCTAATGGGGAAGATGGGCGACACCTGGAGGGGGGTGGAGACAATCACAAAGACAGGTGAAACAGATCAGGGTGTGACAGACAGCTTGGTTATGGCGGACTGATAGGGGCTGACTAACAAGCTCTTCAACTAAATTCAGTAAAACAGTATAACTAACACAAAAGAAGCTCTAAATAATAAATGTTGTTCCTCACACTATATGCTTAGCATCAAAAAGTAATGTCTTCGCTTTACTGAATATTTTGTTCTCAGATTAAACTAATGAATAACATAACTAATAGCAATTATGCATGGACAGTTACTGCTAATTACATTTATCTAAGCGCTATTATGTAGTTAGGATGCATTAATTAATCACAATGTTATTTTTCTAAAGCCTGCTTACCATTACAACGTGTATTTGTAGAATATCAGGCCTTGGGAATTGTGTACTCAAGGCCCATAGGAGAGACTGAAGCAACTATCATGGAGCACTACAGTGACTACCACACATTATCACAAAATGTGTCAGCGACACGTACCAACAAATTACCGACCACCAAAATAAACCGCCGAAACAAATTTTAAAAGCCCCCCCAAAAAAGAGATAAATCTTTTTCATTCAAAAATTGTTTGAAAGATTTGTCAAAGAGGGTAATTCGGGGAGTTGGACACTGTTGTGCCAATAAAAGTAACCGTTTTAAGTGTCTTTTGGAGTGCTATATTTGAAAGTCCTCTCTCCCTATGCTTGTGTTGGCTACAGCTCTCCTCAGCTCTCTCACTCACAGCGGAGGGAGTGTCCCAGGATGGGTCCCAAATGACACCCTGGCACCTTAATTCCCCAAAGGGGCTCTGGTTATAAGCAGGGCACCATGTGGTGAATAGGGTGCTATTTGGGACGTAGGCCCAGTGTTTCCCATGCAGTGCCAGGCCTGTTCTTCACACACTCTGCTGCTGCTGTCTCTAATCCCAATTAGACTAATTAACACAGGCTCTCAGTTCCCCTCTCCAAACACCGGAGGAAGCCCACTTCCTGTTTCACTCACTGGAGAGAGAGAGAGAGAGAGAGGGAGGAGAAGCGAGAGAGGGGGAGGGAGAGAGAGACAGAGGGGAAAGAGATAGAGAAACAAAGAGAGGGAGGGATCAGAGGGGAATGGGAGAAAGGGGAGGGAGGGAAGGAAGGAAGAAGGGGAAATAAAAAGTGAGTAGGGGAGGATGGGAGACGATGGGTTGAGATGGAGGGGAGGTATGAAGTGAGAGAGGGAGAAATAGGAGATGGAGAGAGGGGGAGAGGGCCAGAGAAAATGGGAAAAAGTAGAGTTGGGAGGGTGAAAAATGATGGGTAGAGGGGGGAGAATGGGGAGGGTGATTGCTTTCCCCAAGTCAAAGAGAGGGGGAGAGAGAGTAAGAGCGAGAGCGAGAGAGAGAGAAGACGGGATGCAACTACTTTTATTTGGTGACAAAGACAGCAGAGCATTCTGCAATTTCCTCTTTTTCACAAGGCACACACATAGAGGGCGCGGATATACACCAGGAAGTGAAAATTAGATAACATATGGGCGCTTCATTCCCACATTGTCCCTCTAGTGGCTGGTGATTTAATGGCACAGTCCCAAAGATTTCCAACTGTTCAGTGGTTATTTCAACAAATTATATACACTACCGGTCAAAAGTTTTAGAACACCTACTCATTCAAGGGATTTTCTTTAGTTTTACTATTTTCTACATTGTAGAATAATAGTGAAGACATCCAAACTACGAAATAACACATTTGGAATCATGTAGTTACCAAAAAAGTGTTAAACAAATCAAAATATATTTTTCAAATAGCCACAGTTTGCCTTGATGACAGCTTTGCACACCCTTGGCATTCTCTCAACCAGCTTTTCCAACAGTCTTGAAGGAGTTCCCACATACGCTGATCACTTGTTGACTGCTTTTCCTTCACTCTGCGGTCCGACTCATCCCAAAATATCTCAACTTGGTTGAGGTCTGGGGAATGTGGAGGTCATCTGAAGCAGCACTCCATCACTCTCCTTCTTGGTCAAATAGCCCTTACACAGCCTGGTGTGTTGGGTCATTGTCCTGTTGAAAAACAAATGATAGTCCCATTAACCCCAAACCAGATGGCATGGCGTATTGGTGCAGAACACTGTGGTAGCCATGCTCGTTAAGTGTGCCTTGAATACTAAATAAATCACTGACAGTGTCACCAGCAAAGCACCTCCACACAATAACACCTCCTCCTTCATGCTTTACGGTGGGAAATACACATGTGGAGATCATCCATTCATCCACACGGACTCTTACAAAAGACACGGTGGTTGGAACCAAAATCTTCAATTTGGACTCCAGACCAAAGGACATATTTCCACCGGTCTAATGTCCATTGCTCGTGTTTCTTGGCCCAAGCAAGTCTCTTCTTCTTATTGGTGTCCTTTAGTAGTGGTTTCTTTGCAGCAATTCAACCATGACGGCCTGATACACACAGTGTCCTCTGAACAGTTGATGTTGAGATGTGTCTGTTACTTGAACTCTGTGAAGCATTTATTTGGGCTGCAATTTCTGAGGCTGGTAACTCTAAAGAACTTATCCTCTGCAGCAGAGGTAACTCTGGGTCTTCCGATCCTGTGGCGGTCCTCATGAAAGCCAGTTTCGTCATACCGCTTGATGGTTTTTGCGACCGCACTTGAATAAACTTTCAAAGTTCTTGACATTTTCCGTATTGACTGACCTTCATATCTTAAAGTAATGATAGACTGTCATTTCTCTTTGCTTATTTGAGCTGTTCTTGCCATAATTTGGACTTGCTTTTTTACCAAATAGGTCTATATTCTGTATACCCCCCTACCTTGTCACAACACAACTGATTGGCTCAAATGCATTAAGAAGGAAAGAAATTCCACAAATTTACTTTTAAGAAGGCACACCTGTTAATTGAAACGTATTCCAGGTGACTACCTCATGAAGCTGGTTGAGAGAATGCCAAGAGTGTGCAAAGCTGTCATCAAGGCAAAGGGTGGCTATTTGAAGAATCTCAAATGTAAAATATATTTTGGATTTGTTTAACCCTTTTTTGGATACTACATGATTCCATATGTGTTATTTCATAATTTTGATGTCTTCACTATTATTCTACAATGTAGAAAATAGTTTAAAAAAAAGAAAAATCTTTGAATGAGTAGGTGTGTCTAAACCTTTGACCGGTACTGTATATAGATCTGTCTATGAATTTGAGCATGGGTACATTTCCCGACAATGCTCTGCTCCAAACCAAGTGGCGAGGCTGATGTTAGGCAGGAACACATCGTTACTGTAACAACCAGGAGGAGGCAACAATAACAGTCATCAACTCACCCACTCTGACTGCTTGTTCACCTCATTTCTCTCCAAAAACATAATTAAAACAGGAAGATTGTTGAGACAGATGAAGATAGGATGCACAAACAAACAAAATTCAGTTGGGGAAAGATCAACAACAGCTCTAGAAACAAAGAGAACAACTTTCCTCCAAAGGCCATCAGCTGTCATGCACAATGGGTACTTTTACACAATGGGTCAACATTTAGAAAAACTGGAAGTCCACTTTATGGGAGTGAATGGGGCAGGCTGCGATTTCTGACTGGCCCTACCTACATGCTGCCCCTTTCCCTCTAGAACCACCGCAGTAATTACAGCTGCATGTCTCTTGGGGAATGTCTCTATATGTTTGGCACATCTAGCCACTGGGATTTTTGCCCATTCTTCAAAGCAAAACTGCTCCAGCTCCTTCAGGTTGGATGGGTTCCGCTGGTGTACAGCAATCTTTAAGTCATACCACAGATTCTCAATTGGATTGAGGTCTGGGCTTTGACTAGGCCATTCCAAGACATTTAAATGCTTCCCCTTAAACCACTCGAGTGTTGCTTTAGCAGGATGCTTAGGGTCATTGTCCTGCTGGAAGGTGAACCTCCGTCCCAGTCTGTCTCAAATCTCTGGAAGACTGAAACAGGTTTCCCTCAAGAATTTCCCGGTATTTAGCGCCATCCATCTTTCCTTCAATTCTGACCAGTTTCCCAGTCCCTGCCGATGAAAAACACCCCCACAGCATGATGCTGCCACGACAATGCTTCACTGTGGGGATGTTGTTCTCGGGGTGATGAGAGGTGTTGGGTTTGCGCCAGATATTTTCCTTAATGGCCAAAAAGCTACATTTGTGTCTCATCTGACCAGAGTACCTTCTTCCAAATGTTTGGGGAGTCTCCCACACGCTTTTTGGCGAACACCAAATGTGTTGGTTTATTTCTTTCTTTAAGCAATGGCTTTTTTCTGGCCACTCTTCTGTAAAGCCCAGCTCTGTGGGCTGTTCGGCTTTGTGGTCCTATGGACATATACTCCAATCTCTGCTGTGGAGCTATGCAGCTCTTTCAGGGTTATCTTTGGTCTCTTTGATGCCTCTCTGATTAATGCCCTCCTTGCCTTGTCCGTGAGTTTTGGTGGGTGGCCCTCTCTTGGCATGTTTGTTGTGGTGCCATATTCTTTAAAAAAAATTATAATGGATTTAATGGTGCTCCGTGGGATGTTTAACATTTTGGATATTTTTTTATAACCCAACCCTGATCTGTACTTCTCCACAACTTTGTCCCTGACCTGTTTGGAGAATTCCTTGGTCTTCATGCCACCTTGCTAAGTGGTGTTGCAGACTCTGGGGCCTTTCAGAACAGGTGCATATATACTGAGATCATGTGACAGATCATGTGACACTTAGATTGCACACAGGTGGACTTTACTTAACTAATTGTGTGACTTCTGTGTAACGGAATTCTTTGTCCTCCTCTGACGAGGAGGAGTAGGAGATATCGGACCAATACGCAGCGTGGTGAGTATTCATATTTATTTTGAATACTTGAAACAAACAAACAAACAAACAAACAAAATAACGAATAAACTAACGAACACGAAACAGTCCCGTAAGGTGTACAAACACAGAAACAGGAACAATCACCCACAACCCACAATACAAAACAGGCTACTTAAATATGGTTCCCAATCAGAGACAACGACTAACACCTGCCTCTGATTGAGAACCAGGCCAAACACATAGAAATAGACAAACTAGACAAACAACATAGAATGCCCACTCAGATCACAACCTGCCAAAAACAAAACATAGAAACATACAAAGCAAACTATGGTCAGGGCGTGACAGTCTGAAGGTAATTGGTTGCACCAGATCTTATTTAGGGGCTTCATAGCAAAGCAAACACCACTTTTCTGTTTTTTGTTTTTTTGCATTTTTTCAAACAAATCATTTTTTTCATTTCACTTCACCAATTTGGACTATTTTGTGTATCTCTTACATGAAATAAAAATAAAAATCAATTTAAAATACAGGTTGTAACGCAACAAAATAGGAAAAACGCCAAGGGGGATGGAATACTTTTGCAAGGCACTGTATAGACAATCACTAGTGAAAGTCTACACACCCCCTGCACAGTCTTCACATTTTGCTGCCTTAAATCTAAAAAGCGATTACATTTGGAATTTTTTCCTACCGATCTACAAAACCTACTCCACATTTTCAAAGTGAAAGAAAAATGATCAAACACCCCCCCCCGGCCCTCCCCCATTTTTTGAGGGAGCTGTATTGATTGCGTATGTCTTCTCACCCAAGAGGTTATTATTATTTTTTACCTTTATTTAATCAGGGAGTCACCATTGAGACCAGGTTTTTTTTGTTTTTATTCGATATGACAAGGGTAGAGAGGAAAGAGAGAAGTGGGCTGGATTTGAACCCATGCGGTAGCAGTATATGTAAGGCTCCAGTTTAGACCGGTAGACCACCGTAAGCCTCAGAACCCTCACTTGACAACACATTTACAAAATAGCATCCAATCCAGGGACTGAACACAAGTGTGCAATAATCTACTTCATAGAAAAATCTACGGGAAGGATATAAACAAAATTAAAGCTACGTCTACACACAATGTCCCAGATCACTCAATCCCCAAAGACAATGAGCCTGCCTGCCATCCATAAACAGGAAATCCCCCTAACCCACTCCCCAGAACAACCAACAAGACTAAAACAACATATTGACATCCACCAATCCACCGATAAGCCGATCGACTCTCGATCCATGACGGCCCTCAATACCTTGCGATACCTTTCCATTCGCACATACATCGCTCCCAATGGTCACCAACTATCCCCAACCATCCCCACCCATCGCTAAGCCCTGTCCAAACCCCATCCATATATGCATGCGTGTGCAGAGGCGTGATGGCGGCGTGTGCCACCGCGTGATGCTCTGTCTTGTGATGGACGTGTAATCCTCCACAAAGTAAATCAATTAAGCGGCCATGTTCCCCAGGGAGACAGAGTCTGAGGAGAGAAGGGGAGGGGGAGGAAGGGAGAGAGAGAGAAAGACACAACGAGAGAAAGAGAGAGAGAGTGAGTGAAAGAAGGAAAGGGGGAGAGGGAAGGGGGGGAGCCGTACTGTTCTGGGCTCAGCTGCCTGCCTGTCTGCCCCCCCTCGCCCCCTACACCCCCCACCCAAAACCCTTTAAACAGCCACAGCCATCATTCAAGCTCAAGAGGAGCTGGTACTGTATCAGCACACCCAGGGGCCAAACCTAGGGGCCAAACCTAGGGGCCAAACCTAGGGGCCATATCCAATAGCACCACTATGGGTAACATGTAGAATCCACACTCTGCCTAACTGCCTCTTTTTGTTGATCTTGCTGTCTATTTCACTGGTTACCTTTCCCTCTATGTTTTTCTTTCACCTCTTGTCGCTCCCTCTCTTCAAGCCTACCCCATCTCTTTTCTCTCCTTCTCTCTCAATTCAATTTCAATTCAAATGGCATTGTTGGCATGGGAAACATATGTTTACATTATTTGACAATGAACAAATGGGAAATAAACAAGGGAAACATTCGTAAGCATTACCCCATCTCTCTCTCTCTCTCTCTCTCTCTCTCTCTCTCTCTCTCTCTCTCTCTCTCTCTCTCTCTCTCTCTCTCTCTCTCTCTCTCTCTCTCTCTCTCTCTCTCTCTCTCTCTCTCTCTCTCTCTCTCTCTCTCTCTCTCTCTCTCTCTGTCTGTCTCATAGTGAAATAAGAGCATCAGTAGTATAAACTAGATCAGAATTTAATCAGATTAGTCAGTTTAAAAGCACAGAGCTGAGTAGATTTAGCCTAATCCAATTCCCTGGGCCCGTATTCGTGAAGCGTCTCAGAGTAGGAGTGCTGATCTAGGATCAGTTTTGCCCTTTTAGATCATAATGAATAAGATTATATGGACAGGTTGGGACCTGATTCCTGACCAGCGCTCTTACTCTGCTTTATGAATACAAGCCCTGATTACTGGTGTTTTTCTACTAAGCCCTATGTCTCTACGGTATATTAACACTGAGAGTGTGGCCTTGGTGCTAAAATACTTCCAGGAAGTGGAATATCCACACTTTTACTTTCATTAGAATTCAAATCAGACGATATTTATTACAGTATGCCAAGCGAGGGAAATTTGTTTGGCATAAGCTTCACAGCCTAATTTTAATGCAGAATATAAAGAAACATCCCGCATGTAACAGAAAAAAGACATTGTACACACGGCGCACCTCTCATTGTATTTGTTGAACCATTACCAGAGAACACGATTTGGGAAGAGTTGCATTATATTATCATAAGCATCATTGTATATTACTCCTAAGAGTTTTATGTTATGATGGGAATGAGGGACTTATGAAGGACAATTAAATGGACTGACTGACTGTGTATGTTCAGTTCAGTCCTGAGGAGCTGGAATGGAGCATCACATCGGTTTTAACACATTAATCAGTCCACTGCTTCGGTCTGGATGTAATTTGTGTTTTGATTGAATCTTTACTGCCAAGAAGAGAAAATGAAATGCTCACGACCCCTCCCCCCATCACCTCCCTTTAAGCCCTCTAAATGCCCTAAAGCGCCCCCCTACCCTAAAGAACCTACCCCACCCACCACTCCACCCCTTATCTGCCTCCCACCCTGAGCCTTCACCCCATACGTGTCTTATGGATGGAGCAGAGAGAAAAAGAGCATGGTTTTAATCGACACCCTTTAAGTTATCTGCGAGATAATTATGGCCAACAGCTGTAGCTGGTGCAACATGTAACAATGGGACTCATTAATATTCTCACTGAGCTGTGAACATGGAAGAGAGAAGACAGCAAGAGAGCCTGACCACGGTGTAGCTAGCAAGCTATAGGCTAATGGTCCATATTGGGTATAGGGCATAAAGACAACAAACAAACAGGAATTCACACATATACACATTCACAGACATACAAACACATGAATGTGCATACACACACACACACACACACACACACACACACACACACACACACACACACACACACACACACACACACACACACACACACACACACACACACACACACACACACACACACACACACACACACACACACACACACACACACACACACACACACACACACACACACACACTCAATGCACAAAGGTCAGCATGCATGCATGCACACACACACCCATGCACGCACACACGCACACACACACCCATGCACGCACATGCACACACACCCACACAAACTAGAGCATAGAAGTTTGGCTGTTCCTGAGAGAAAATGCTGGAAAGACAAGAAAGGAACCTGGTATTGATGACTTTTTGAGTTATGTTATTTTTGTAATAGAGAGAAGGGTCACAGCTCCTTTAAACCACCTTCTCTCCCTTTGCCTTAGAGCTACAGCAGATCCCGCTGTGCCATAAAATATCTGCATCCCATTTCGGAAATAATTCAAGAATAAATTAAGAATTAATTAACACCAAGCATCGTTTTGACTTAGGAGTAAGTCGGTGTGTGTGAGAGGGAGAGATAGAGAAAGAGAGAGAGAGAGAGAGACACAGAGAGAGAGAGAGAGAGAGAGAGAGACACAGAGAGAGAGAGAGAGAGAGAGAGAGAGAGAGAGAGAGAGAGAGAGAGAGAGAGAGAGAGAGAGAGAGAGAGAGAGAGAGAGATAGCTCTTGTGTGTGTTCCTGTTCATGGCTCTGCTTGTCTTCAGGATATGAATTAGAAAATGTGTGTAGAGTTTGTTTCTTCCGGCACAAGCCATTAAATATTTAATGAAGGGGGGGATAAATGCTGAAAGAATGCCACAGCCTCCCAGTCCCAGCCTCGCCACAATTAGGAGGCTATTATCTGCTCCCAACCTCCAGACTAGGAACAAACTCAGCCTCAAAAGGTGCAATAAACAGGGTAATGATGAGATGGGAACCACAATTGATAGGTAGAATACACATCATTACAAATGTAATTATTTTTACATATTTCTGTAGCCCCATATTTTAAGGTCATTTCCTCTCATTCTTCCCACTATTGGGCTCCAGTCATTTGATTTGACATATTATGCCTGGGTACCTTGGCAATAAGGACACAACATTGCAGCATATTGGCAGGCTCATTTGCTTTTCATAGGGAGCATTGTGTCCAAAAAAATAGCCTCATGGGAGTAACACGTGTATGGGGACTGCGGGCGAGGCGGCCCCAGCAGCAGGTGGCCCATTGCTGCCTAATGAACACGGCAATCTGTTACTATCGCTGCGGTGCTTTTCACCAGACAATTAGGCGACTAAGCGTGTCATTATTCTGGGCCAACAAGAAGAGGCTCTCCTCTAATTTCATCTTTTCATTCCTGTTTACTCACCCACACTCCCCTCATTAATGAGAGATTTCCCAGTCTATGCTAATTGGTTTCAATAACATTCATTTTAGTTGAAAGGGAACGATTCTGTTAATTGAGGAGCGGAGGGGGGAGAAGAGAAAAAAAAGGCTTCTTTTCATTTTCAAGTGCGTCCGCGAGACGACGCTTTTGAAAAAAGCGCTCAACAGGTTCGCTGCTAATGAAATTAAGTGATGCCGGCCGTGGCAAAAAGGAAAGCCCCAAATTAAAAGCAATTTATTTTAATTGAGGCATGTGGCCCTTTTCGGGCACAATTAATGCTTGGTGCAGAGACAGGGTAGGAGGGAAGAAGGAAAGAAAGGGAAAGGGACACTGGCGATTTGGTTGGTGTACCGTGGCAGAGTCACGCTCCACGCTCACATCTCTCGTTCATATGTCACAGCAGTGTTGTTGTCAGTCAGATGCGGTCAGTCGGCTGCTTAACCAGCCGCTCCTTTGTCGTTTAGTGACGGCAGAACGAGTCCGCAAATGGCCTGTCTCAACAGTGTCAGCTGTGGTCGATGACGTGTGTGAATCGAGTAGGCTCGGGGTGCTTAACTCATCTTTCCATCCTTCGACTGGCTGCGAAGGCATCTGGGGACCCTTGTTGAGCCCACCCAAGCTGCATCCCAAATGGCACCCTACTCATTATATAGTACACTACTGTGGTCAAAAGAAGTGCACTGTTTTGGGAATGGAGTGCCATCCGGGACAGACCGTCTGCCTGCAGTAGAAAATGGACGACTCGGGTTGACAATCATGATTTAACCTATATGTCAAATCAACAACCCCCAATGTAACTTGAGAAGAGAGGGTTAACACAATCATGTGGCTCATCTACAGTCCTTACCTCATAGTAACCTGCCCATCAGCTGAGCCGGGCTGTATTTTACTTTCCTGCGTTTTTTTTTTAACCAATGATAGGCCACTGCTCCACCCTTATGTAAAGTCTGACTCAAACACACTCTCCGAAGACCAGTGATCATGCAGCTAGCGGGAGATCAGTTGAGTTCATTTACATAGCATTTGCATTATGTCAGGACATGAGCTACAAATAGGTACACGTGTGTCGTCATTTAAACCAACCAGGCTTTTCACAAACCCACGCTTGCATCCTAATTGAGTCGGCGAGTGCTTGCGTAAAGCAGTGGAGGATAAACGCCTGTTTTTGGATGTGTTCAGAGATGTTTGGTAATTAAGTGTTAGTCGAGCTCTATAAGCCAATCCCAGTTTCTAAAATAGCTAGCATCACTCGTCCGATGTGGCCAGGAGTATTTGACCTGACCAGGAAAAACTCTGGTCCCTAATGATAAGCTATTTATGGGACATACAGTTTTTCATGGTCAGGTCAGGTGGTCAGGAAAAACTCCTTGCCCTTCCCACACTGTCACCCATGGTCATATGGTCCTCCAAGTTGTGATCTGGTGACTCTGGGGTCATTTGTGTGTGAGTTGTACCTGACCTGTCCAAGAACCTCACCTATCTTAGAAAAAGATCGATCCATAGTAGTTCAGACAAGGACAACGCCTAGATGACGATCAACAAGACGATAGTGGTGGCGATGAGAATCATGCTGTACGGTGTCCATATTAGGACAGTCTCACCGCTGTGTGATATTAGTCCTGTTCACTGTCCTTGAGTGGACCCAAGGCCCCGACTGGTGGTCCCTCTGAAACAGCGTTATATGAAGGCTGTCACAAAAGTTCAGACTGCCACCTTTCTGTCAACTGAGGCATCTCTCTCTCTCTCCCCCTCTCGCTCGCTCGCTCTCTCGCTCTCTCTCTCTCTCTCTCTCTCTCTCTCTCTCTCTCTCTCTCTCTCTCTCTCTCTCTCTCTCTCTCTCTCTCTCTCACTCTCTCACACACACACTCTCTCTCCATACTGCTATCGAACCAAGAGAGCACAAGCTATCCATCCATCTGTATTTTAGATTTTTTTATACAGATAATGGAAGAAGGGGGGGGCTTGGCGGAATTAAAGAACGTCAGGCACATTTGAGAATGCAGTCATTAGCGCTTACAAGCCAATTAACGTCTGTCTCTCCTTCTGAAGTAGTGTGCCCGCTAATTGATGCGCGGGGAAACGTATTCCGGAGCGCACGGGATATAAGAGCACCTGAGGTTGCCAAGGTTACCAAATTGAATCCTCCCTCAGACATCCCTGATCTGCATAATTCCGTCATATCGTTCAGTGCATTTCAAAGTGAGCTTGATGAATGGCATTTCATACACAAGTTTGGCACGAATATAAACACCCCACATATATTCCCCTCCTCTCTCTAGCCTCTGGCACTGTGACTCCATTAAGTTATGACGACAGGAAGTGCCTGCTCTCCCCCCTCCTCTTCTGCAGTACGAACATTTGAGTCATTTCCTGTCAGAAAGATGGCTCCTCTAGCAGCTTCCACCAATAGCACGGCTCACCATCAAAACGACAAATTTTTCAATAAATGTATACAGTGTAATATAACCGCTGCAATAGAGTTAGATTGATACTTGTGGACGGTGGTAGTCTTTTGTTAATACAGTTAAGAGATATGGGAATCCGTTTGGTGTCCCTCAGGTTTACTGCACCCCCCCAATACACGCACAGTGTAAGTAAGCATGTGATCCGTGTTTGTCGAAGGCAAAGCCCTGGAGTACGTGTGTGTGTGTGTGTGTGTGTGTGTGTGTGTGTGTGTGTGTGTGTGTGTGTGTGTGTGTGTGTGTGTGTGTGTGTGTGTGTGTGTGTGTGTGTGTGTGTGTGTGTGTGTGTGTGTGTGTGTGTGTGTGTGTGTGTAAGTTGAGGCTGTTAGGGCTTGGATCTACCGAGACCTGCCTGGCCAAGACACCTACCTGTCTTGTTGATCACTCTCTCATCCACCCATCCAACCTAGCCCTGCGCAGGCTACCGAGCCTCAACACAGACAGCCTGGAGGGTTGTGTTATTTTGCAAATCCCTATTAATAAAACAGCTCTGGGGTCAAGCCCCTACGATCCCTGCGACCCGTGTGACCCGGGCTGCTCTGCAGGGTTCTGGTTGGTTGATCCCAATGGATCAGCGTGACTCCGCCTCTTGTGTGGCTGTTCACTTATTCATAGTCCCGGTCATGTTTTGTTTACTCTTAGCCGGCGCATGTGTTTACCATGCATTAAGAGTCATTAACTGGTAATTGAGGCAGGGGCCGGTGAGGCTGCTGTTAGAGACCGGGACGGTGGTGATGAGGGGAGAGGGAAATAAAGAGAGATGTTAATGGGGTGGTTTTCTTTCTTTCTACACTCTGGTAAACAGCTCTCATGTAATGTCTCTCTAACCTGAGCTGTGGTTTTTAATTAGAGGATAAGTGTGTGAGCAGATTCTTCATTCGGTGTGTGCGCACGCATACATTAACACTAATCTTTCAAAAAAGGATCAAGTCCAAAAAGTGTGTATTTTTTACCAGGAAGAGGGTTGACTAATTACATTTGTTTACTAATTATGTCCCCCCCCCCCCGCCCCCCCATTATTAATGTTTTTAATAAGTCAGGTGTAGTTGACTGTAATAAATGACTGATTTTAGCAGATCGTTACTGCGGCTCCCTAATAAAGGGGACGATTACTCGATGTTTGCTTGCAGACACATAAAGAACTGCCCGTTGACTTTTTCTGACAGGCTGTGATAGCCACATGGCTAATGGCTTTCTCGATTCTACCTCTATATCCATCAGGCTACAGAAGCGGCCCGTCACGTTTTCCCTTAACGCAGAGAGAAAAACCAGTCAAAATTTCCCATAGTTAAAAAGTCCCTCTGAAAGGCAGTGTGATACTAGGTAGAGTATGTTCACACACACACACACGCATGGACACACAGGGATACACACACAGCACAAATGGGCACACACACAGCACACAAGGACACACAGCGCGCAAGGACACACACACACACACACAGCACACACAAGTATGATCGCATGCACACGCATTTACACAAACACACACACACACATAGGCAGTAGGCAGTTTCTGCGACACACTACCTCGCGGGTGAAACCATAGCAGTTCGCTTCACGTTCGCTCCGGTTTGATGTATGCTCCGGTTTGATGTGTGCTCACGGCTCATGTTCAGGCCCTCATTTTGTAATCATTATGTATATATTCCAGCGACGGGCCTTCCAAATTTGGGCACTGCTCCCTTTCTTTGTGTTTGAGATAAAGCGAAGCTTCCGATCTTTTCTCGGTGAGAGATAGTGAGGCCCTCCAAGTGAGACAGGAAATTACAGAGTAAGTGCCTTTTTGGGTGATAGTGAAATTAAGGGAGGACTGTATCGTGGCTCTAATTAAATGCCAGGTTGCGGCGCAGTGTTATCAGGAATCTCACCGGCTAACCCGCTGACAGGGGCCTGGGTGCACACACAGACATGCACACTCACACACCCATACACTTACGCACACACACACACACACACACACCCTCACCTTCTTTCCCGCTCTCTGACTCTATGCCATCACTCTTTCTATGTGGCTTTTTTTTCTCCCTCTCTTTATCTATCTATGTCCTCTGTATTTCTCTCCCTCTTTTTCTCCTCTATTCTTCTCCCTCTCTCTCTCTTTCTGCCAAAGGGGCACATGCAACCCCCAACAAACATAACCCTCACCAGTCGTGAAAAGTAACGATGTAAAAATACATTACTTTTACTCCACTACATACCTAAAGAAAATCTGTACTTTTGAACCCCATACATTTTCCCGGACCCCCAAAAGTACTCGTTACATTTTGAAGGGAAAACGGTCCAATTCACATACTTATCAAGAGAACATCCTCGGTCATTCCTACTGCCTCTGATCTGGAGGACTCACTAAACACAAATGCATCATTTGTAAAGGATGTGTTGGAGTGTGCCCCTGGCTATCTGTAAATAAATAAAAAAAACAAGGAAATCATGCTGTCTGGTTGGCTTAATATGATGATTAATTGAATTTACTTTCACTTTTGATACTTAAGTAGGCTTTATTTGAGCAATTACATTGACTTTGGATACTGCAGTATATTTAAAAACAAATATTTAGACTTTTACTCAAGTAGTATTTTACTGGGTGACTTTCACTTTTACTTGAGTCATCTTCTAATAAGGTATCTTTACTTTTACTCAAGTATGACAATTGGGTACTTTTTCCACCACTGCCCCCCAACCCCAACAGACACAGTCCCATGCAATCCGTTGGCTCTCAAAGTCAGACGTGATGCCAAGGTTAAATCAATGTCATGACCTTTGAGCCCAGGCTTCGCCGTAGAAGACGAAACGCAACGACGCCCAGCTCCGTTTCCTCTTAACATGTACCAAAAACAAACATGGAGAATGAGAGAGAAAAATGTTTAGTCTTTATTTGCAAGACAAACGAACAATGGTCATCTTGTCGCTAATTGCATGTATTGTTTCCTACGGGGAAATGAAAGGAAAGAGGAAATGAAGGGATGAGAGAAAGGCGAAGTCGGACCCGTGTTTTTAATCACGCCATAGCACCGGCGCTTAATTTATTATTGTTTTGTGACAGCCGTTCTCTTGGCATACAAAAGGCCTCGCCGTCTCTAATGACGGCACGTGTCGCAGCAATCTCCAAATCAGATCAACAGGCGCAAGTTAATTTTAAATGATTGACAGTCTTTTATATGCATGCCGCTAATCTTCTGTAATTTTCCATTTTCTTATTTGACAGAAAATGGAAGAAAAGGTATTGAGTGGCAGGATCTGGTTAGCAACAGGGTGGGAAGACAAGAACCTGAAACGAAGAAGGATGCACAGCTGGATGCAAATAATATACACTATACTGTATATAATATCCATATTTATTTGGAGTGAATATTCATTGACACTTAATTCTATGCTAAATAGACTCTTATTAAGTTTATAGACAGTTTTACCTCTAGAAGCAACTCTCATTCAAATATCAAGTGTTCTTATACTGTATATTATAGTCAGGCTTGACTATAACTGAACATTTACCCCAGAATGACACACACTCTCCTCTCCTCTTCCAGTCTTCCATCAACTAGCAGCGTTCCATACAGAGATATCCCAGAGTAGAGAGAGTTGTCTGGCTGAATGAAGGATAGGGCCTGAGCTCCACCCGTCCCCCATGGGACAGGGATGCAGAGGGGGAGGGACAATCACAGAGCGAGTCCCCCAGCTGTCACCCTGCTGGTCTCTGTCAGAAGTGTGTGTGTGTGTGTGTGAGAGAGAGGGGGAGAGCGTGTGTTCGTGCAAATGTGTGTGTGTGCGCGTGCACGTATCTGAGTGTGTGTGTGTGTGTGGGAGAACGTGCGTGCATTCGTGTGTGTTTACAGACAGTGCTGATTACTTAATTATGGAACATAGGTTCCCCTAATAGTGTTTTCGGTGCCCCCAGTGATGTGTACTGTAGGTTAGGCTGGTTGGATAAGGAAGAGTAATGAAGAGATACTAAAGAGAGTCTATAGAAGAGCTACAGATGGAGAGGCAAAACAATTCCCCAGGTTGTTGCTGTAAAATATAAATATGTTCTCAGTCAAACTTACCTGGTAAAACAAGGGTATATCAAAAAAATAAATAATGCTGCTTACAAATCAAATCAAATCAAATGTTATCGGTCACGTGACATTATTAAAAGTGACTAGTGATCCATTTATGAAAGTGGCCAATGATTTCAAGTCTGTGTATGTAGGCAGCAGCCTCTCTGTGCTAGTGATGCCTATTTAACAGTCTGATGGCCTTGAGATAGAAGCCGTTCTTCAGTCTCTCGGTCCCTGCTTTGATGCACCTGTACTGACCTCGCCTTCTGGATGATAGCGGTGTGAACAGGCAGTGGCTCGGGTGGTTGTTGTCCTTGATGATCTTTTTGCCCCTTCCTGTGACATCGGGTGCTGTAGGTGTCCTGGAGGGCAGATAGTTTGCCCCCGGGTGCTGTGTTGGGCAGACCGCACCACCCTCTGGAGAGCCCTGCGGTTGTGGGCGGTGCAGTTGCCGTTCCAGGCGGTGAGACAGCCCGACCGGATCCTCTCAATTGTGTATTACATGTCTGGACCTCATGTTTTACTACTGAAATCCATTACATTTTAAGTTTACATCATGGTCACTTAGCAGATGCTCTTATCCAGAGCGACTTCAACTAAGGAAGGTAAGACAACCACAGTCATTGCAAGTCAATTCTTTCCTCAACAAAGCAGCTATCAGCTAAGTCAGTGCTAGTAAGAAAATACAAGTGTTACAGAATTGATGGCACCGATGGCCTTTTTTGCGGTCACATGCAGTAGTGGAACATAATTGGTACATTGTTTATGGTTGATGTTGTGCAGTCTAGTGACCCGAGGTATATATATGATATATATATTTTTTTATTTTTTATTTTATTTTACCGTTATTTTACCAGGTAAGTTGACTGAGAACACGTTCTCATTTGCAGTAACGACCTGGGGAATAGTTACAGGGGAGAGGAGGGGGATGAATGAGCCAATTGTAAATTGTATGATATATGAGAAATACTGTATTATCTATGCTTGTCTACCATGTTATTCTAGTTGGGGAGATCAGGTCCTGTGTGTGTGATTACGTATGTGTGTGTGTGTGTGTCTGTGTGTATGTGTGAGGGGGGGGGGGCGGCAGTGCAGTGGATTGAGTGTAGTGTATAGGAGGAGAAAGGGGGCAGGGCGGAGAGGAGGGGAGAAAAGGGGAAAGGAGGGAGGAGATTTATACTTCTCTCTGTTTAATTGGACGTTCTAAATCAACCGGTGATGTCATGCAAAAGTGATCTAAAAATAAATGGTGACGTGAGTGCATTCTGGGTAATGATGGCAGGGCTATGATAGTCCAGAGGTATTCTGGCCACTTTTTTTTTTTAACGTGAGCATATAAAACATTTAACTGGAATGAATCTAGTGAGCAAGTCGTATGGGGGAGGGGGGGGGGGGGGGGGGGTCATAACGACCTGTTCTATGGACCTCATTTTGGAGGAACATTTCAAACACCAGCCAAACACACATTTTTCTTCAACATGTGACTCATGTTTGACACTCCGACACAGATTGTATCACAGTGCACAGTCGGAGTGTGGAAAGTAACCTGTACGTGATTCCTGATTTTATAGTACCATCTTTCTTATAAAATAATATCTTGGATAAGACAGAATATTTACAGGTTAAGCAAAGGATGTCAAATCTCCCTGTGCGTGGTGTGAAACTCCTGGACTGGATAGAATGGTAATGCGTGCTTAGTACGCCTACTCTGTTTATCTAAATTGAGCTGAAGGAGATATAAAACAGAAGGGTATAATCTGTGTGGGAGTTGGGATAACCAATACATGCCAATCAACATCAAGCCGTGTATATTCTTGTTTTCAGTATGACACTCACATCAATTAAATGTAATACGTACACGTTTGGAAAATGTTTCATAGGTGAAATGTATATATTTCACTTCGCTGGGTTATTCAGATGTCACACATACCTCAATCTCCCTAACAGACAAAACATTTTAGCGAGAGAGAGCGAGAGAGAGAGAGAGTAAAAAAAGAAAATGATTCTAATTATTATTCTCTCCACTTCTCCCTTGGCAGCGAAAGCAACCTCTGTTTTAAAATCTCATATCAGGCCCATTGGCTATTCTACTGTGTTGGATGCTGGCCAAGGCAAGAAAGTCATTTAAACATTACAGGAAATTAAATCTCACAATTCAAATTTTGCCCTTAAGTTTTAGTACAATAAAAATGCCAGCCCATGAATGATGGAGTCAAACTGAATTTCTTCTCTAAACTTTAAACTGTGGAAATAAACAGTCTTGACAGGGCAGGCGCTCCGATTTGAACATGTGGTAGCTTATAAGCCAGTTTACAAAATAGATATATAAAGAAAAATAATATAGACAAAATGGATTCCGATGAATGGCGCATATGACCTGATCATCATTCCAGGATGTCACCATCTCGCTTCAAATAAAGAGTTTGGGCAACCAAAGAGACAAAACACTGAGCTCATGCCCATTTGATATATACTGTACAGTATATATAAGGAATATGTTTCTTCATTTGAATGGGTTCCAATGAACGACAAACATGACCACTATGTACCATTCCAGGATGTCATCATCTTGCTTAAAATCACCAGTTTTGGCATCAAACTTAAGAGACAACAAATTGAGAAATGACGTGAACCAGCAACCCTAAATTGCTCATGCATCGTGATATAAAAGAGAGGCCTCATGCCCATCAATCATTTTAGATATTTCTGGAATAAAACATTCAACATATACTCTTGTTCATTTAAGACAGTATGAATTCCAAGATATTACATTTGGCCATCAGTACCCCCTCAAAAACACTAAGGTGCATTATGCCTCCGTACTAAGGCCTGCCATGCACATCATTGCCTGTCCATGGGACAGTTGCGGTCACGTATTGTGGCACCCTTGCATTTTACAATGGAATGCAATGGAGCAGAATGTTCCGTTCTCTCTTTTCAAAACTGGTTGAATACCAATTCTTTACCTTGTAAGAGCCTGCAATTTACCACAGGTGAGATCAATTATACAGTAAACGAGAATCACTTGCCAAATTAATACGAATTTTGAATCATTTCGCCCTTTTTTTTTACTTTAAAGTGAAAAATCACAATTTCAATTTAGACTTTTTTTCTTGGTCCTGTGCAGTTTTAAATCGAACAAATAAACGTGTATACTGTACACCAAAAGTTTTTTTTCAATTTCAATTCATTTCAGAAGAAATAGTAAATTGTACAAGGGTGCCAAACTATTCGACCGCAACTGCATAGACTAGAGAATAAGCTTTAATGTTTGCCCTAATACAGAGTGATCAAATCCTAAAACAGACATCAGTTCCAGTGTTACCATAACATTGCCTGTTACGTTAATCCTTTGTGATTTCTCATATTTTTACCAGGGCATGAATATTATGATAATATATTCACTCGCTACATCTTGCAGCTCAACCTAAATTATATTTACTTCTAAATCACATTTTTGATTGCAGCGTTATTCTAAAATTGCGTGCAATGTGTGATTTATGTTAGGGGCAAAAGGGGGGGGGGGGAATGGCAGGTGAGATGAAATCCTCCAGATTGCTACAGATGTCGGATCTTAATTTGATCCAGTTTGCTACAGCAGGAAAATACTCCTGCAGCAACGGGAAATGTGAATTATGTGGACAATTCTCAGCAACAAAAGAGTGATCAGATTAAGATCCGACATCTGTAGTTGTGTCAGTCGCTCTCTCTCCCACTCCCTTCCTCCTAAGTGTGTGTGTGTATGCGGTTGTGCTTGTGTACGTGCATGCGTACACGTGTGTGCACGTCTATGTGTCGTATATTAAAAGGACGTCTCTACACGCTAGAGGAATGGGCCAGCCGTAATTAAAGTGTGACTGGGGTAAATGTATCAGAAAACGCTTGACAGTGTGGTCCATGTGTAGATTATTTTAATTTGCTACAGGTGAGCGATTCGGCTGGCCTTGACCCGCTGCTGACTGCAGGGATTAATGCCGGGTAATGACTGCTGAGGCTATCATTGCGGCAGGCATCATTAATTATCCTTATTGATTGTTGCTCTCGGAGATAAAGAGTTCTGCTGACTGGAAAATACCCTCCACCAGCAAGGTCAAGGCAGAAAACACACACGCACGGACACACGCACAAACTATTTCCTGTTGACCTCGTGTCCCCTCTTTCCCTCTCCTCTACATGGGGACTGGACGCCACACTGTGATACCCTAGCTGGTCCCTGTAAAGTGTACTTGTCTCATCACTGCAGGTAATCACAAGAACACACCACCAGATCATGTGTCACACCCTCCTCTACCACTGGACACACACACACACACACACACACACACACACACACACACACACACACACACACACACACACACACACACACACACACACACACACACACACACACACACACACACACACACACACACACACACACACACACACACACACACACACACACATATTAAGTTTCCCTCTCCTCTTTGCCATAATGGATCTGTAGAGGATAGGTCATGAAGTGAGGGTTTTAAATATACACAACCATACATCATTCCTCTGTGTGGGTACTCTCTCTTTCTAAGTGTGTGTGTGTGTGTGTGTGTGTGTGTGTGTGTGTGTGTGTGCGCGTGCGTGCGTGCGTGCGTGTGAGAGAGAATGATAGAGAGTGTGTGTGTGTGTGTGTGTGTGAGTGTGTGTTTGTGTGTGTGCGAGAGAAAGAGAGAACGATAGAGAGTGTGTGTGGGTGTGCCCTCCCTCCTCCCAATGAAGGCGAGAGGGCAGAGAGAGGAGAGGAGACCAGACATGCTATGTCTATGTGGTTAGGTGTTCTGTGTGTTAGAGGGGCTGTCTGTCGTGTGTGCGTGTTTACCATGGGAGAGGCTAATTGGAGCACTTGTTGCATGTCCTCCTTCATTACCGCTTGGTGCTATCTCTATGGGTGTCCTGCTGCTGGATGGACTGGTCAAACTTGGCAGGGCAATGTTGGGGAGTTGTGAACTACATGTGTTTCAACTGGTAATTGAACTACATTTTGCAGTAGCTTAGTGGTATTTGAACTAAATTCCAATCTAGGTCATGTTTTCAGTAGTTAACTACTGGAACTAATTTACACACTACTTTGTTTGCTGAAATAAATTAAAATATGGGCGATGTAGGCAATAATTTCCTTTCTTTTTCGGCATTAGACTTGCCTAGTTCTCCCTTACATCGTTTTTTGTGTTTAATAGGCTAAATTGTTATGACCCCAAAGTGAACTGTTCTTGCAATTTTGTAGTCTATTTCAGGTGAATATGCATGTGATAATTATTCATGAGGTACTGTAGTTTTGATGTAGTGAACTACTTTTTCAAAGCAACTTAAATGAAGTCAACTATATTTATCTTAAGGGTACCTTTAGTGTAGATTAACTTCTTCCAGTGTGAAGTAATTGGTAGCTTGGTAAACTATATATTTCATAGTTGCTGCTTCCCAAACACTGGAATAGGGTGCCATTTGGAATGCGGACTCGGAGTGTTGGGTAATCATCCCTCATACTCCATTGCCCTCTCACTTGTCTCTCTTGCACCCCACTGCTCACACAGGCACCATGCAGGGCCTTCCCAACCGCACACAGTCTGCGTCCCGTATGGCACCCTATTCTCTATGTAGTGCACTACTTTTGACTAGGGCCCATAGGGTTTTGGTCAAAAGTAGTGTACTATATAGGGGAAAGGGTGCCACAGTCACAGTCACCACGACAACCAGGGCCACCACAGGGCCAACATGGAGACACCACATGGTCCTGCTGCTATCCTCGTAGTAATGTTATTTATAGTGTGTATGTGTGTGTGTGTATGTGCGTGTGTGCGCACGTGCGTGCGTGCTTGCATTTCTTCATGCGTGCGTCTACGTCAACGTGTCTGTGTGGTTTTACGTGTGCACCTCGCAGTCTTTTATCGCCGTGAAAAAACGGTGTGTATTTCCAGTACCTCAATGGTTCTCCTCGCAGTGTGCACTGAGCCCGTCATTCAGAGCATTCCAAGACGCGAAATGAGTGTGACACAAATGTATTCGCCTTTCAAATGGCCGTTTGAGGGTATCCAGCAGCACTCCAGTCACTTGGCGCTCCTCATATCCCGGGGCTAATGATTGGCATGTCTTCATATGTGGATTGTGTTTCCCCTCCGACTCGCTCCTTACAACCGTCTCTTGTCAAACACTGGAAATAAATATAAATATACAGAGAGAGAGAGATAGAAAGAGAGAGAGCGAGAGAGAGAGAGAGAGAGAGAGAGAGAGAGCGATAAGGAGAGAGAGACGGAGGGAGAGAAAGAGGGAGCAAGATAGTGAAATAGGGAGGGAGGGAGGCAGGGAGACAGGGAGGCAGGGAGGGAGGGAGAGAGAGAGAGGGAGAAAGATAGTGAAAGAGGGAGGGAGGGAAAGAGATATAAGGTCTTTTCAAGAGGAAGACACTTTGATAGCTAGAGGAAGAAGAACACACATTCGCTTATCCATCCAGGCCTCTCAGTCTCACCAAAGCAAGACAGACAGACATGTTTTTTTTTACATGTCTGGTTTCACGTGGAGAATGAGGGCCCATAGGGCTCTTGTCAAAAGTAGTGCACTACATAGAGTGCCATTTGGGACGCAGCCTTAGAGTCTGCTGACCTGGGCTGACCCTTCGTCTGTGGTGTTTCATGGCGGAGAAACAGAACAGTGAGAAAATGAAAGACAAAGATGGGAGAGGAGGGAGAGATGAAGGGATCGTTTTTTCTTTCTTACCATTGTGTCTGAAGTGTATCTGAGGGAGCCTCCCAAGGTCTGGAAATTCATTACTGAACAGGAGCTTTGAAACAGGTATCCTATGAGCAGGGTGTGTGTGTGTGTTTGTGTGAGGTGTGTGCGAGAGAGAGAGAAAGAGAGAGAGAGAGAGAGAGAGAGAGAGAGAGAGAGAGAGAGAGAGAGAATGTGTGTGTGTGTGTGTGTGTGTGTGTGTGTGTGTGTGTGTGTGTGTGTGTGTGTGTGTGTGTGTGTGTGTGTGTGTGTGTGTGTGTGTGTGTGTGTGTGTGTGTGTGTGTGTGTGTGTGTGTGCGTGTGTGCGTGTGCGTGCGTGCGTGCGTGCGTGCGTGTGTGTGTGTGTGTGTGTGTGTGTGTGTGTGTGTGTGTGTGTGTGTGTGAGTGAAAGGCTGTGAGTGAAAGGCTGTATTGTATTCAGAGTGGAATTGTTAAGCAGTTGCCCCAGGCCATGAGAAAGACAGCTACAGCCAGGTATGGGCAGCCATTAACGCAGGGCTACAGACTCTCCAGAGGACATACTGTATAACACACACGGATATAGGTGGTGTGTGTGTGTGTGTGTGTGTGTGTGTGTGTGTGTGTGTGTGTGTGTGTGTGTGTGTGTGTGTGTGTGTGTGTGTGTGTGTGTGTGTGTGTGTGTGTGTGTGTGTGTGTGTGTGTGTGTGTGTGTGTGTGTGTGTGTGTGTGTGTGTGTGTGTGTGTGTGTGATTATATGTGCGTGTGTGTGTGTGTGTATGAGACAGAGAGAGAGAGGCCCATCTTTCTCTGTGTGATTGATACATTCTTCAGATCTGCAGTATTGGTACCCAAATTCAAATCATATTAAGAATCAAACTTTGGCGCTTAATCAAACCAGAGGGTGGCCGTGGGATAGGTTTCTCTGAGCCTGAAACTGGAGACGAAGGAGAAGAGAGTCTGACCATTGTACTACGGCTACAACACAATCAATACCTGACCACAACTCACATACACAAACCCAATCAGCTACCAGAGGCAACACCAACGGGCTGAAAACTCAGAGGCGGCATGCCAAATGACACCATATTCCCTATATAGTGTACTCCTTTTGACCAGAGCCATTTGTGATTCAGCTTCAGAAACTAAGGAGGTGGCTATTTCATTGAGTTGTCAACAAATGTGAATTCAAGACAAAATAAACCAACTCTCGAAATCTTGTTCATTTGTGGTTAAAATCGGGTTCAAAATTTGATTAGTGTACATTGACGACAAATTCAACCTCAAAACATCCATTGACGTTCAAAATCAGTACGTTACATTTTTCTTTATTTTGATAGGACGTTCAACATTCAACTAACCCTTTCGCCCGCAGGTTAGTGATTGTAGCAGGCAAAGAATCAGCGAGGGAAATGACAGAGTGCATTGGGGCTAGCATTCTGCCAGGGGGAGCTCCTGGAGATCCTTGGGGCCACGCAGATATACTGTACCTGTTCCCCAGACACCCATCACAGAGATGGACTCAACAGCTGGAGACCCAGGCTGCTCCATCACGTAGGAATGGCTTACTGGAGAAAAACAATTAGAACCATTTCAAGAATATTAAGTTGTGCTATTGTTCTTATGTACATGTATGGTCACCTACATTTAGCTATATAATGATTGCCTTATTACAGCAAGTTATTGTGTAACATTTCTTAAATTCTTATTTATTATGGACATAAATTATACAGTATATCTTATACAGTGCCTTCAGGAAATATTCACACCAATATTTTTTCCATATTTTGTTGTGTAACAAAGGTGGTATTAAAATGTATTTAATTGTCATTTTTATCGCACAATGAAAATCATAGAGGTATAGGCTCAATAACATGTTACACCTATAGCTGTATTTATGCTTGATCATAATGGTTAGGCCTACGGCCTGTGTTGACCATACATGTTGTCCTCGTAAAGAAACACACAATGATTTGAAATGTTATGTCAAATGTATGTGCATGTGATATTTTGGATTGGATACACACATCCGTAAACAAACACATGCAAAAGTATTTTTTTGGGGGGGGGGGGGGGGGTATTCTAGCAGCATGTCCATCTATCTTTTTGACATCTCCTAACCCAATCCCACTGGGGGGTAACTGAATTTAATCCTGAACATTAGATAAGCACACACCCCCTCCCCTCCACCTGTGTGTGTGTGCACGCTAGTGGGTGTCTGTGTATGTGTGTGTGGTGTGTGTGCTCGGAGCCAGGCTGTAATTGTGTCTGGAGTACAGTGTTGGTATGCAGGTCACATCCTAGAAGGGGGAATGAAGGGGGTAATACGAAGAGGAGAAAATGGTAAGAGACCCAGCCGACAAAGACGGAGGAGGAGGCTGCTGCACCCTTTCATCCAGAGGTACCCTGTCCAGTGCCCCCCCCCATCTCGATCCCACCTCCATCCCGCTCGGCCCACGCCCCCCCACATGCCGCCCTGTCCCCCCATATCAGCTGCTCTCTGCTAATTGTTTGGCTTGCTCGAGTCCCTATCAGCCGTATCACTTTATGTTTCCATCAAACACTGCATTTATCTTATCATTTCCTTGACAACTGCCTATTAGTCCAAATGGCCGTTGCCGGGCTGGCGGGGTGTGCGCTCCCGTGGCGATGACACCATGACATTCCCAGGTGGCTCTGGACAGCCTGCTGTGATAGCATCCCCCCTCCCTTCCTATCTCCTCCTCTCCCTCTCTCATCTCTTTCTGCTTCACTGTGACTATCCTAGGGCACCCCAGACATCACACACGCACCCACGCGCACGCACCCACGCACGCACACAGACACACTGCAGGACAGAGCTGTCATCCTCCGCAGGTTACTTTGTGACATGTGACAGCATCCTCTTTGTGTGTGTGTGTATGTGTGTGATTATGTGTGCGTGTCTGTGTGTTAGAGCTCTCTTTGGCACACTTACTCCTTGTCGACAGCAGTGAGGGCTATCCCTCTTTTATCCCTCTCTCTCTCTCTCTCTCTCTCTCTCTCTGTCTCTCTCTGTTGCTCTGTCGCTCTCTCTCTCTCGCTATCTCTCTCCCTTTTGCTTTCCCTCTCTCTCTCTCTCTCTCTCTCTCTCTCTCTCTCTCTCTCTCTCTCTCGCTCTCTCTCTCTCTCTCTCTCTCTCTCTCTCTCTCTCTCTCTCGCTCTCTCTCTCTCTCTCTCTCTCTCTCTCTCTCTCTCTCTCTCTCTCTCTCGCTCTCTCTCTCTCTCTCTCTCTCTCTCTCTCTCTCTCTCTCTCTCTCTCTCTCTCTCTCTGTTGCTCTGTCGCTCTCTCTCTCTCGCTATCTCTCTCCCTTTTGCTTTCCCTCTCCATGTAAGAGGAAAGAGGTGCCAGCCTCCAGTGAGGGAGAGGGGAGGTGGAGCAGGGTGGAGAGGGGCTCCAGCAGTGCTTAACACAGATCCACCAAAGTGAGCCCAGGCATCAGTACAGCAAGAGTGTGTTAATCCGTGTGTGGTTTGCATTATTTAGCCACATAGACATTTGGTTAACAAAAGTAGCTAGCTAACTTCAGCGAGAATGTTGACATGATATGCATTAGCTTGCAACACGTTTAAAATGACGTTAACATAGAACATTAAGCATAGATAATGACCCTACTTGTCTGCTAGCAAAGGGTAATCTGCTACCGTTAGCGCAGTAGCTGTAGGTTACCCATGGTTATGATCCATGGTTATTTAGTAAGCTGTCCGAGTTAGCTGGCTAGCTAAGCCATCACTCGCCATGATCCATGGCTACATGGGCTACTACACAGCCGGCAAGAACTCTGTCAATACTGGGAAAACATTCCAATATAACCGAGTACTAGCTGAGCTGAAAAATAAACATCTGGACGATATACGGACCTGACAGCTAGGAGGATATCCATCCGGAGGAGGGCAGCAGCGGGAGGAAGCACTGAGAGCTGCTGTCGTGGCGCTGTCTGTCCCTGGATGTATCTCTTATTTTATTTTTTTATTTTTTTTTTACCTTCATTTAACTAGGCAATTCAGTTAAGAACAAATTCTTATTTACAATGACGGCCTAGCCCGGCCAAACCCTCCCCTAACCCGGACGACGCTGGTCTTCACAATGACGACAGGTGATCAGTTGTCAGTGAGAGCGGGGGAGTTGGGAGACTAGAGATGTGAGTGCCTCACAGTCACCTCAGCACAACTATCAATCAATCAAATGTACTTATAAAGCCCTTCTTACATCAGCTGATGTCACAAAGTGCTGTACGGAAACCCAGCCTAAAACCCCAAACAGCAAGCAATGCAGGTGTAGAAGCACGGTGGCTAGGAAAAACTCCCTAGAAAGGCCAGAACCTAGGAAAAACCTAGATAGGAATGAGGCTATGAGGGGTGGCCAGTCCTCTTCTGGCTGTGCCGGGTGGAGATTATAACAGAACATGGCCAAGATGTTCAAATGTTCATAGATGACCAGCAGGGTCAAATAATAATAAGTGGTTGTTGAGGGTGCAACAGGTCAGCACCTCAGAAGTAAAGTCAGTTGGCCTTTCATAGCCGATCATTCAGAGTATCTCTACTGCTCTTGCTGTCTCTAGAGAGTTGAAAACAGCAGGTCTGGGACAAGGTAGCACGTCTGGTGAACAGGTCAGGGTTCCATAGCAGCAGGCAGAACAGTTGAAACTGGTGCAGCAGCACGACCAGGTGGACTGGGGACAGCAAGGAGTCATCAGGCCAGGTAGTCCTGAGGCATGGTCCTAGGGCTCAGGTCCTCCGAGAGAGAGAAAGAAAGAAACGAGAAAGAAAGAGAGAAAAAGAGAATTAGAAAGAGCATACTTAAATTCCCACAGGACACTGGATAAGACAGGAGAAATACTCCATATATAACAGACTGACCCTAGCCCCCCGACACATAAACTATTGCAGCATAAATACTGGAGGCTGAGACAGGAGGGGTCAGGAGACACTGTAGCCCTGTCCGACGATACCCCCGGACAGGGCCAAACAGGCAAGATATAACCACACCCACTTTGCCAAAGCACAACCCCCACACCACTAGAGGGATACCTTCAACCACCAACTTACCATCCTGAGACAAGGCCGAGTATAGCCTACAAAGATCTCCGCCACGGCACAACCCAAGGGGGAGCGCCAACCCGGACAGGAAGATCACGTCAGTGACTCAACCCACTCAAGTGAAGCACCCCTCCTAGGGATGGCATGGAAGAGCATCAGTAAGCCAGAGACTCAGCCCCCGTAATAGGGTTAGAGGCAGAGAATCCCAGTGGAGAGAGGGGAACCGGCCAGGCAGAGACAGCAAGAGCGGTTCGTTGCTCCAGTGCCTTTCCGTTCACCTTCACACTCCTGGGCCAGACTACACTCAATAATTGGACCTACTGAAGAGATGAGTCTTCAATAAAGACTTAAAGATTGAGACCGAGTCCGCGTCTCTCACATGGATAGGCAGACCATTCCATAAAAATGGAGCTCTATAGGAGAAAGCCCTGCCTCCAGCTGTTTGCTTAGAAATTCTAGGGTCAGTTAGGAGGCCTGCGTCTTGTGACCGTAGCGTACGTGTAGGTATGTACGGCAGGACCAAATCGGAGAGATAGGTAGGAGCAAGCCCATGTAATGCTTTGTAGGTCAGCAGTAAAACCTTGAAATCAGTCCTAGCCTTAACAGGAAGCCAGAGGCTAGCACTAGAGTAGTATGATAAAATATTTTGGTTCTAGTCAAGATTCTAGCAGCTGTGTTTAGCAGTAACTTAAGTTTATTTATTTGTTTATCCGTGTAGCCAGAAAGGAGAGCATTGCAGTAGTCTAACCTAGAAGTGACAAAGCATGGATACATTTTTCTGCATCATTTTTGCACAGAAAGTTCCTGATTTTTGCAATGTTACGTAGATGGAAACTGCCTATTCCCTAACTCCGCTACCGGAAACACACACAGACAAACTTACATTATACAATCCAACATTATACAATCCAACAACTAAAGAGTGTTTACTGTGCTGGAAAAAGTACTCAATTGTCATACTTGAGTAAAAGTAAAGATACCTTAGTAGAAAATCATTAAAGTAAAAGTGAAAGTCACCCAGTAAAATACTACTTGAGTAAAAGTCTAAAAGTATTTGGTTTTAAATATACTTTAAGTATCAAAAGTAAATGGGAGTGCTAAAATGTACTTCGGTATCAAAAATAAAATTAGAAGTATAAACCATTTAAAATTCCTTATATTAAGCCAACCAGACGGATAGCCAGGGCACACTCCAACACTCAGACATCATTTACAAACAAAGCATTTGTGTTTAGTGAGTCAGCCAGATAAGAGGCAGTAGGGATGACCAGGGATGTTCTGTTGATAAGTGTGTGAATTGGACCATTTTCCTGTCAAAATGTAACGAGTACTTTTGGGTGTCAGGGAAAATGTATGGAGTAAAAAGTAGGAATGTAGTGAAGTAAAAGTAAAAGTTGGCAAAAATATAAACAGTAAAATGAAGTACAGATACCCCTAAAAACGACTTACTGTAAGTAGTACTTTAAAGTATTTTTACTTAAGTACTTTACACTACTTGCTGTCCACACACTAGCCAATTCACTTCACTAGTGGAGGTGATACTGAGAGTGTCTTTAATGGAGTTTTAGGGGTTTCAGACAAAGGCAGCTCTCTGTGCTCTGGCCCCTCACACTGGGCTGCCTGTGTTGGGTGACATAGAGCAGGACCAGGGGTGGAGGGGTACAGGGCCACAGGGAGGGGGAACAGATCCACCCCCTCGTGATTTATGGTTTTAATGGGATGGAGAGCTGGCTCACATGCTGCCTGCATGGGGCTGCTTCAGAGCTCCTGGTCTGAAGCAGTTTCCTTATGTAAAGGGAAAAGTACACTGTCACAGTGCAACTGAGGGGCAAGGATTGGATTCAGGAGCACACTGGATATGTCGTGAGAGAGTATTCCTCAGGCACTCTTGGAGAAGAAACAGAAGTTGGTAGCAAAGCAGTTGATTTAGATTAAGTATGTGTTAAGCTTGTCCTTTAAACAGGGACTGGAAGGGGGAAGATGCGTAGGATCTGTGTTGCGTTGCGTTGTGTAGCGTACCGTTGCGTGGCGTTGAGTAGTGTTGAGTTGTGTAGTGTTGGGTTGCATAGTGTCATATGAATGGCCTTGTAATCCTTCATCCCCGAGGAGAGAGTCACATGCCAACAGGGCGACAGAGAGAGGTGTGTGGTGGCTGGATGCGATGGGTGGTGAGTCAGGAGAGAGAAGCCTGATTGGTTAGCACTTTGTCCTGCCAGGCCTATCTCTGTGGTCTGCTTTGTAATTACAAGAGCCCGTCTCCAGCAACACACACACACACACACACACACACACACACACACACACACACACACACACACACACACACACACACACACACACACACACACACACACACACACACACACACACACAGGAAACAGCAGAGGGAGCACCCCCCTATCCATATCGACGGGACAGTAGTGGAGAGGGTAGTAAGTTTTAAGTTCCTCGGCGTACACATCACGGACAAACTAATTTGGTCCACCCACACAGACAGCGTTGTGAAGAAGGCGCAGCAGCGCCTCTTCAACCTCAGGAGGCTGAAGAAATTCGGCTTGTCCCCAAAAGCACTCACAAACTTCTACAGATGCACAATCGAGAGCATCCTGTCGGGCTGTATCACCGCCTGGTACGGCAACTGCCCCGCCCACAACCGTAAGGCTCTCCAGAGGGTAGTGAGGTCTGCACAACGCATCATTGGGGGCAAACTACCTGCCCTCCAGGACACCTACACAACCCGATGTCACAGGAAGGCCATAAAGATCATCAAGGACAACAACCACCCGAGCCACTGCCTGTTCACCCCGCTATCATCCAGAAGGCGAGGTCAGTACAGGTGCATCAAAGCAGGGACTGAGAGACTGAAAAACAGCTTCTATCTCAAGGGCCCCAGACTGTTAAACAGCCACCACTAACATTGAGTGGCTGCTGCCAACATACTGACTCAACTCCAGCTCACTTTAATAATGGAAATTGATGGAAATTGATAAAAAATGTATCACTAGCCACTTTAAACAATGCCACTTAATATAATGTTTACATACCCTACATTACTCATCTCATATGTATATACTGTACTCTATATCATCGACTGCATCTTGCCATCTCATATGTAATACATGCATCACTAGCCACTTTAAACTATGCCACTTAATATAATGTTTACATACCCTACATTACTCATCTCATAAGTATATACTGTACTCAATACCATCTACTGCATCTTGCCTATGCCGTTCTGTACCATCACTCATTCATCTATCTTTATGTACATATTCTTTATCCCTTTACACTTGTGTGTGTATAAGGTAGTAGTTGTGGAATTGTTAGGTTAGATTACTCGTTGGTTATTACTGCATTGTCGGAACTAGAAGCACAAGCATTTCGCTACACTCGCATTAACATCTGCTAACCATGTGTATGTGACAAATAAAATTTGATTTGACACACACACACGCACGCACGCACGCACGCACGCACGCACGCACGCACGCACGCACGCACGCACGCACGCACGCACGCACGCACGCACGCACGCACGCACACACACACACACACACACACACACACACACACACACACACACACACACACACACACACACACACACAGAGAGAGAGAGAGAGAGACAGGCAAGAGGCCTCTGTGGGGGCTGGGAGAGAGAAGCTACAAATTCATATACACAATAAAATATGTGTTATTATACACAACAATACACAAAAAGCAAAACACAATCATAAAAAACAGACACATTCTTCAGTAAAAAGGTCTCCTAACAACCGTCTGAAATGGCACCAATTCCTCCGATTTTAAAGTTGATTGTAAATCATTCCACACGGAAGATGGAAGGAAATGAAAGGCTGATTCACCTAACTCTCCAGAAACCAAAAGAGTCTTCAGAGTTAACCAAACCTGTGAACGGGTTTGATAACATGTCATTTTAAATCTTAACAATGGTTTCAGGTAAGTCGGAAGTTTGTGGAGCAGGGCTTTGTAAACAAAAAGAGTGTAATGATGTGATCTACAGGACTTCAAAGAGGTCCAGCCAACCTTTTAGTAAAGAATACAGTGATGAGTAGTAAAACTGTCTCCTGTGACAAAATGAAGACCGCTATGAAAAACGCCATCCAAGGGTTTATTAAGAGTAGAGGCAGCTGCACTTTGATAAATATTATCACCATAACAACAACAGGTAGAAAGGTTGATAAATATTATCACCATAATCAACAACAGGTAGAAAGGTTGATAAATATTATCACCATAACAACAACAGGTAGACAGGTTGATAAATAGTATCACCATAACAACAACAGGTAGAAAGGTTGATAAATAGTATCACCAGAACAATAGGTAGAAAGGTTGATAAATAGTATCACCATAACAACAGGTAGAAAGGTTGATAAATAGTATCACCATAACAACAACAGGTAGAAAAGTTGATAAATAGTATCACCAGAACAATAGGTAGAAAGGTTGATAAATAGTATCACCAGAACAACAGGTAGAAAGGTTGATAAATAGTATCACCGTAACAACAGGTAGAAAGGTTGATAAATAGTATCACCATAACAACAGCAGGTAGAAAGGTTGATAAATAGTATCACCAGAACAATAGGTAGAAAGGTTGATAAATAGTATCACCGTAACAACAGGTAGAAAGGTTGATAAATAGTATCACCATAACAACAGCAGGTAGAAAGGTTGATAAATAGTATCACCAGAAAAACAGTAGGTAGAAAGGTTGATAAATAGTATCACCAGAACAACAGGTAGAAAGGTTGATAAATAGTATCATCATAACAACAACAGGTAGAAAGGTTGATAAATAGTATCACCATAACAACAGCAGGTAGAAAGGTTGATAAATAGTATCACCAGAACAACAGGTAGAAAGGTTGATAAATAGTATCACCATAACAACAACAGGTAGAAAGGTTGATAAATAGTATCACCATAACAACAGCAGGTAGAAAGGTTGATAAATACTATCACCAGAACAACAGGTAGAAAGGTTGATAAATAGTATCACCAGAACAACAGGTAGAAAGGTTGATAAATAGTATCACCAGAACAACAGGTAGAAAGGTTGATAAATAGTATCACCAGAACAACAGGTAGAAAGGTTGATAAATAGTATCACCATAACAACAACAGGTAGAAAGGTTGATAAATAGTATCACCATAACAACAACAGGTAGAAAGGTTGATAAATAGTATCACCAGAACAACAGGTAGAAAGGTTGATAAATAGTATCACCAGAACAACAGGTAGAAAGGTTGATAAATAGTATCACCAGAACAACAGGTAGAAAGGTTGATAAATAGTATCACCATAACAACAGGTAGAAAGGTTGATAAATAGTATCACCAGAACAACAGGTAGAAAGGTTGATAAATAGTATCACCATAACAACAACAGGTAGACAGGTTGATAAATAGTATCACCATAACAACAACAGGGAGAAAGGTTGATAAATAGTATCACCAGAACAACAGGTAGAAAGGTTGATAAATACTATCACCAGAACAACAGGTAGAAAGGTTGATATATACTATCACCAGAACAACAGGTAGACAGGTTGATAAATAGTATCACCATAACAACAACAGGGAGAAAGGTTGATAAATAGTATCACCATAACAATAGGTTAAAAGGTTGATAAATAGTATCACCATAACAACAACAGGTAGACAGGTTGATAAATAGTATCACCATAACAACAACAGGGAGAAAGGTTGATAAATAGTATCACCATAATCAACAACCGGTAGAAAGGTTGATAAATAGTATCACCATAACAACAACAGGTAGAAAGGTTGATAAATAGTATCACCATAACAACAAGGAGAAAGGTTGATAAATAGTATCACCATAACAACAGGTAGAAAGGTTGATAAATAGCATCACCATAACAACAGGGAGAAAGGTTGATAAATAGTATCACCATAATCAACAACAGGGAGAAAGGTTGATAAATAGTATCACCATAACAACAACAGGGAGAAAGGTTGATAAATAGTATCACCAGAACAACAGGTAGAAAGGTTGATAAATAGTATCACCAGAACAACAGGTAGAAAGGTTGATAAATAGTATCACCATAACAACAGGTAGAAAGGTTGATAAATAGTATCACCAGAACAACAGGTAGAAAGGTTGATAAATAGTATCACCATAACAACAACAGGTAGACAGGTTGATAAATAGTATCACCATAACAACAACAGGGAGAAAGGTTGATAAATAGTATCACCAGAACAACAGGTAGAAAGGTTGATAAATACTATCACCAGAACAACAGGTAGAAAGGTTGATAAATACTATCACCAGAACAACAGGTAGACAGGTTGATAAATAGTATCACCATAACAACAACAGGGAGAAAGGTTGATAAATAGTATCACCATAACAATAGGTTAAAAGGTTGATAAATAGTATCACCATAACAACAACAGGTAGACAGGTTGATAAATAGTATCACCATAACAACAACAGGGAGAAAGGTTGATAAATAGTATCACCATAATCAACAACCGGTAGAAAGGTTGATAAATAGTATCACCATAACAACAACAGGTAGAAAGGTTGATAAATAGTATCACCATAACAACAAGGAGAAAGGTTGATAAATAGTATCACCATAACAACAGGTAGAAAGGTTGATAAATAGCATCACCATAACAACAGGGAGAAAGGTTGATAAATAGTATCACCATAATCAACAACAGGGAGAAAGGTTGATAAATAGTATCACCATAATCAACAACAGGGAGAAAGGTTGACTGCATAATCTGCTTCCTGCTGACTAGAGAGAGACAAGATCTGTTTCTGTAAACAAAAAGCCCACTTTAAATCTTAGTTTCTTAATAACAAGCTCAGTCATATGTTTTTTTTAGACGTTAAGTCATTGTCAATCCAAATACCTAGGTATTTGTATACAGGGACCTCTTTGATTATAGAACCATTGTCACGTTCCTGACCTATTTCTGTTAGTTTGTTGTATGTGTTAGTTGGTCAGGACGTGAGTTTGGGTGGGCATTCTATGTTGTCTGTTTCTATGTTGGTTTAAGGGTTGCCTGGTATGGCTCTCAATTAGAGGCAGGTGTTTGGCGTTCCTCTAATTGAGAGTCATATTTAGGTAGGTTGTTTCACAGTGTTCGTTGTGGGTGGTTGTCTCCTGTGTCTGTGTATATGTTTGCACCATACGGGACTGTTTGCGGTTTGTTCGTTTCATGTAGTCTGTTCCTGTTATTTGCGTTCTTCACGTTATATGTAAGTTCGTCGTTCAGGTCTGTCTACATCGTTTATTTTGTTTTGTTAGTTTAATCAAGTATAGTTCGTTTTCGTCTTTGTCTCTTTTGTTTATTTAATAAAGCATCATGTCATTTCACTACGCTGCGCCTTGGTTTAATCCCTGCTCCTCCTCTTCGGATGAAGAGGAGGAGGAACGCCGTTACAGAACCACCCACCAATCCAGAACCAAGCAGCGTAATTTCGAGCAACGGGCAAGTATACAGGACTTGTGGAGTTGGGAGCAAATATTTAACGGAGAAGGACCATGGGCTAAAGTGAATCACCGTCCATGGGAACAGCTGGAGGCAGCTCGGAGAGCGGAGGAAAAGAGAGAGAGGAACCGGCGTTATGAGGGGACGCGTCTTTCACGGAAGCCCGAAAAGCCCGTGAGTAACACCCAGAAATTTCTTGGGGGGGGCTAAGAGGTAGTGGGCCAAGGGCAGGTAGGAAACCTGCGCCCACTTCCCAGGCTAACCGTGGAGAGCGGGAGTACGGGCAGACACCGTGTTACGCAGTAGAGCGCACGGTGTCTCCTGTACGTGTGCATAGCCCGGTGCGGGTTATTCCACCTCCCCGCACTGGTAGGGCTAGATTGGGCATTGAGCCAGGTGTCATGAGGCCGGCTCAACGCGTCTGGTCTCCAGTGCGTCTCCTCGGGCCGGCATACATGGCACCTGCCTTACGCATGGTTTCCCCGGTTCGCCTACATAGCCCGGTGCGGGTTATTCCACCTCCCCGCACTGGTCGGGCGACCGGGAGCATTCAACCAGGTAAGGTTGGGCAGGCTCAATGCTCAAGAGAGCCAGTACGCTTGCACGGTCCGGTATTTCCGGCGCTACCTCCCCGCCCCAGCCCAGTACCACCAGTGCCTACACTACGCACCAGGTTTCCAGTGCGTCTCCGGAGCCCTGTTCCTCCTCCACGCACTTTTCCTATGGTGCGTGTATCCAGTTCGGTGCCTCCAGTTCCGACAACACGCACTAAGCCTCCTGTGCGTCTCCAGAGCCCTGTACGCACTGTTCCTTCTCCCCGTACTCGTCCTGAGGTGCGTGCACTCAGCCCGGTGCCACCAGTGCCGGTACCACGCACCAGGCCTATAGTGCGCTTTGAGAGGTCAGTGTGCCCTGTCCCTGCTCCCCGCACTAGGCTTGAAGTGCGTGTCTCCAGTCCGGTGCCTCCAGTTCCGGCACCACGTACCAGGCCTACAGTGCGTCTCAGCCGGCCAGAGTCTGCCGTCTGCCCAACGGCGCCTGAACTGTCCGTCTGCCAAGCGCCGCATGAACTGCCCGTCTGTATTGAGCCTGCAAAGCCGCCCGTCTGCCATGAGCCTGCAAAGCCGCCCGTCTGCCATGAGCCTACAGAGCCTTCCGCCAGACAGGAGCCGCTAGAGCCTTCCGCCAGACAGGAGCCGCTAGAGCCTTCCGCCAGACAGGAGCAGCCAAAGCCTTCCGCTAGACAGGATCAGTCTGAGCCATCCGTCTCCGCAGCGCCGTCTGAGCCATCCGTCTCCGCAGCGCCGTCTGAGCCATCCGTCTCCTCAGCGCCGTCTGAGCCATCCGTCTCCCCAGCTCCGTCTGAGCCATCCGTCTCCCCAGCGCCGTCTGAGCCATCCGTCTCCCCAGCGCCGTCTGAGCCATCCGTCTCCCCAGCGCCGTCTGAGCCATCCGTCTGTCCCGAGCCATTAGAGCCGCCCGTCTGTCCCGAGCCGTCAGAGCCGTTAGTCAGTCAGGAGCCGCTAGAGCCATTCGTCAGTCAGGATCTGCCAGAGCCGCCAACCAGACAGGATCTGCCAGAGCCGCCAACCAGACAGGATCTGCCAGAGCCGCCAGCCAGACAGGATCTGCCAGAGCCGCCAACCAGACAGGATCTGCCAGAGCCGCCAACCAGACAGGATCTGCCAGAGCCGCCAACCAGACAGGATCTGCCAGAGCCGCCAACCAGACAGGATCTGCCAGAGCCGCCAACCAGACAGGACCAGCCAGAGCCGTCCAGCCATGACCGTCCAGAGCCGTCAGCGAGCCATGACCGTCCAGAGCCGTCAGCGAGCCATGACCGTCCAGAGCCGTCAGCGAGCCATGACCGTCCAGAGCCGTCAGCGAGCCATGACCGTCCAGAGCCGTCAGCGAGCCATGACCGTCCAGAGCCGTCAGCGAGCCATGACCGTCCAGAGCCGTCAGCCAGCCATGACCGTCCAGAGCCGTCAGCCAGCCAAGAGCGTACAGAGCCAGCCAGCCAGGATCCGCCAGTCATTCTGGTGTTGCCCCTCATTCTGGTGTTGCCCCTCATTCTGGTGTTGCCCCTCATTCCGGTGTTGCCCCTCATTCCGGTGCTGCTCCTTATCCTGATGATGCCCCTTAATTTAGGTGGGGTTATTTGGAGGGTGGGCATTGTGAGGGGGATAAAGAAGCGGGGATTGATTATGGTGGGGTGGGGACCTCGCCCTCAGCCTGAGCCACCACCGTGGTCAGATGGCCACCCAGACCCTCCCCTGAACTTTGTGCTGGTGCGCCCGGAGTTCGCACCTTAGGGGGGGGGGTTATGTCACGTTCCTGACCTATTTCTGTTAGTTTGTTGTATGTGTTAGTTGGTCAGGACGTGAGTTTGGGTGGGCATTCTATGTTGTCTGTTTCTATGTTGGTTTAAGGGTTGCCTGGTATGGCTCTCAATTAGAGGCAGGTGTTTGGCGTTCCTCTAATTGAGAGTCATATTTAGGTAGGTTGTTTCACAGTGTTCGTTGTGGGTGGTTGTCTCCTGTGTCTGTGTATATGTTTGCACCATACGGGACTGTTTGCGGTTTGTTCGTTTCATGTAGTCTGTTCCTGTTATTTGCGTTCTTCACGTTATATGTAAGTTCGTCGTTCAGGTCTGTCTACATCGTTTATTTTGTTTTGTTAGTTTAATCAAGTATAGTTCGTTTTCGTCTTTGTCTCTTTTGTTTATTTAATAAAGCATCATGTCATTTCACTACGCTGCGCCTTGGTTTAATCCCTGCTCCTCCTCTTCGGATGAAGAGGAGGAGGAACGCCGTTACAACCATCCGATGAGTAAAGATGTAATCCATCTGAGACAATCTTATGGGAACTTGAAAACAACAGTAAGGGCTTCCTGCACAACTTCAAAATTGGACTGTAGCCTTGTCACAGCCAGGTCAGCAGCCAGGTCAGCAGTCGGGGCCATTGCCTACATAATAGTATCATCCGCATCTAGATGATCGTTTTTTTCTTGACCAATAGCATTTATATAAATAGTGAAGAGAACAGGTCCTAGTATAGACCCCTGTGGAACACCTTTATGTACTTCAAGAAATGCGGACTTAACCCCATCAATCACAATAGCCTGAGTTCTGTCACTAAGATAATCATGAAGCCATGAAAGCTCAAGCCTATCGAGAACAACTTCTTCAATAAAATAGCATGATCAACAGTATCAAGAGCTTTTGACAGGTCCACAAACAAAGCAGCACATTTCATTTGAGTGTCTAAAGCATTGACAAGATCCTTAACAACTAAAGTGGTTGCTGTCATAGTGTTATGCCCAGGCCTAAACCCTGATTGGTTTGCATTCAAAATATATTTCGAAGATAAAAAAGAGCAAAGTTGTACATTTACCAAGGGTTCAAGAATCTTAGCTTGTAGAGAGAGAAAGAGAGAGAGGGGGGAGAGAGGGAGAGGGAATGGGGAGGCTTGTCCTTGGTCAGGAGCCCCCCTCTTCCCCACCTGTGGCGTGCCAGCGTTTGTGTGTGTGTGCATGTGCTGGCCGCCTGGCGAGTGTGTGCATGTCGAGCAGAGAGACACGGCTGCCTAATGAGAAGGGCACTGACAATGACAGTGTTAAAGGCTGTGTTTGTGTGTGTGCGTGTGTGCGTGCGAGCGTGTGAGCAATAACATGTGCACTTGCATGCATTTACGTGTCGGTGTGCATAAGTGTGTGTGTGCGTAGCCACAGGGTCCTACCACTGGGGTTGAGTGTGTAATTATATTGGGGGTTAACAGTGCGCATGCACACTAAAGGACTTAGTCACCCAGTCAGTCTCAGTGTGTGTACTCAGAACACAGCTCTGTTCTCACCATGGCTCACTTCTGAGCTGAAGATGCCCAGTGACAATGGGTCGGCAGGCGTAGAAGCACAAACGCACACGCGCACACACACACACACTTGCAGCAGCACTCACACGGGTTGCATACAGTATGCACACAGAAACACACCACTGACGTGCAGTGAGGTTGCTGGCTGGGTAGGCACGGGCTATTATCAAAGCCAGGTTTACTCACGAAGAAACCGTGATGAAGCCCGAGTTCCAGTCAGGTTGCACAAGATCCACTTCAAAATCCAACGTTGGTCCAGGTACCCGGGACGTTGAGTGATGCCTTCATATCTGGCCACTAGGGGTGACGGTGAGTGCTATTACCATGAAGTGGGCTTGGGTTTTGCTAGGGCGTTGTGGACGGTAAGCCGCGAGCTCCGAGGATCGCGTGTTCAATCCCAGTGATAGGCACTCGTTTTTAAAAAGTGTTTCCCCCCCCCAACCCTATCCCAAACCTTAACCCTTACCGTAACCATTCATAATCCTGTCCCAAACCTTAACCCTTCACCATTCATAACCCTGTCCCAAACCTTAACCCTTCACCATTCATAACCCTGTCCCAAACCTTAACCCTTCACCATTCATAACCCTGTCCCAAACCTTAACCCTTAATCATTCATAATCCTATCCCAAACCTTAACCCTTCACCATTCATAACCCTATCCCAAACCTTAACCCTTCACCATTCATAACCCTGTCCCAAACCTTAACCCTTCACCATTCATAACCCTATCCCAAACCTTAACCCTTCACCGTTCATAACCCTGTCCCAAACCTTAACCCTTACCTTAACCATTCATAACCCTGTCCCAAACCTTAACCCTTCACCATTCATAACCCTATCCCAAACCTTAACCCTTCACCGTTCATAACCCTGTCCCAAACCTTAACCCTTACCTTAACCATTCATAACCCTGTCCAAAACCTTAACCCTTCACCGTTCATAACCCTGTCCCAAACCTTAACCCTTCACCATTCATAACCCTATCCCAAACCTTAACCCTTCACCATTCATAACCCTATCCCAAACCTTAACCCTTCACCGTTCATAACCCTGTCCCAAACCTTAACCCTTCACCATTCATAACCCTGTCCCAAACCTTAACCCTTCACCATTCATAACCCTGTCCCAAACCTTAACCCTTCACCATTCATAACCCTGTCCCAAACCTTAACCCTTACCGTAACCGTTCATAACCCTGTCCCAAACCTTAACCCTTCACCATTCATAACCCTGTCCCAAACCTTAACCCTTACCGTAACCGTTCATAACCCTGTCCCAAACCTTAACCCTTCACCATTCATAACCCTGTCCCAAACCTTAACCCTTACCGTAACCGTTCATAACCCTATCCCAAACCTTAACCCTTACCGTAACCGTTCGGAGTTAATGCCAAAACTTAACTAGCTGCGAGGTGCCGGCATCAGTAGCTGCAGCAGGAGGAGCAACCCAGGGTGTCCAAAACACCTTGAAATGTGACGTTTGGCGAAATGTCTCAATTTGATGTTTGGAGAAACGTGGACAAACGTCCGAATCTGAAGTAAAATTGGTCAAACCATGAGATCTTGTGTTCACCGTACAACAGATAGCGGCAACAACCAGAGTGACATAGTCTATTAACTGAAAATGACCAAAGAAAAATCCCTCCCCCCTCTCAACATACACACACACACACACTGGTGTAATAATTGTCCACTTATCTGTCTGGCCCCTTGCACTGCTAACCTGGGGTCACCGAGGCAGTGCATTAGCTTTGATGTGCACTCTATCTAGAATGATGGGGGGCTGTTAGCACAACTCCCCGACAGGCAGCTGCTCTAATAATAGTGTGTAAATCACTGTGATTATTGCTCTGACAGCAGACCATGTCGTAGACTAGGCTGTATGACTCTAGTGGTTTTAGGTGAAGTGATGTTTTTAAGAAGGCCTGGCCATTGTAGTTATAAGGTCCATTGTAGTTTGATAATAACACAAATCGACTGGAGAGGAGCAGTCGACGCAGTCTTACCACATGGTACTGTGTTGTTGGGTGTTTACACGTTGGTTAATGGTAGACTGCGGGTAGTGACGAGGACTACAGTTATGCTGATATCACTGTTCTTGAAAGGGCATGCTTTTAGGAGGGCCCTAGGAGTGTGTTAAGAGTAATTATTCACACACTGAAAGTATACTTACTGTGTGATGAAAAACTACTGTATCAATAAAGAGTGGTTATAGGATCAATACTCAGGCAGAAGACGACCTGCCTTTCTTTCTTTATTGACTTTTTTGACACACACTCTCTCTCTCGCACTCCCCTATTTCTCTCTCTCTCTCTCTCTCTCTCTCTCTCTCTCTCTCTCTCTCTCTCTCTCTCTCTCTCTCTCTCTCTTTCTCTCCCCCCTCTCTGTCTCTCCTTTGTATGTCTCTTTGTCTCTCTGTCTCTCTGTCTCTCTCTCTATCTCTGCCTCTGTCTCTCGGTCTCTGTCTCTCCTTTGTATGTCTCTCTGTCTCTCTCTCTATATCTGCCTCTGTCTCTCGGGTCTCTGTCTCTCTGTCCCTCTCTCTATCTCTGCCTCTGTCTCTCGGTCTCTGTCTCTCTCACTCTCTGTCTCTCCTTTGTATGTCTCTCTATCTCTGCCTCTGTCTCTCGGTCTCTGTCTCTCTGTCCCTCTCTCTATCTCTGCCTCTGTCTCTCTGTCCCTCTCTCTATCTCTGCCTCTGTCTCTCGGTCTCTGTCTCTCTCACTCTCTGTCTCTCCTTTGTATGTCTCTCTGCCTCTCTATCTCTGCCTCTGTCTCTCGGTCTCTGTCTCTCTCTCTGCCTCTGTCTCTCTGTCTCTCTCTATCTCTGCCTCTCTGTATCTCGGTCTCTGTCTCTCTCACTCTCTGTCTCTATCTCTGTCTCTGTCTCTCGGTCTCTGTCTCTCGGTCTCTGTCTCTCGGTCTCTGTCTCTCTCTCTCTCTGTCTCTGTCGCTCTGTCTCTCGCCCCGCGGCAGTGTAGCTGACATTTTTGCTTCCTGTTACGCAGGAAATCATCGTTCGTCTCAATAACGGAGGGCCATAAAATCACATTTCAGCACCATCGATTTTTATTTCATAGTAAATGGCAGTGGGGCCCCGCTGACTGCCGTGTAAATGTTTATCCGATAAGCACAGTTAAAGAAGTTCACCGGCTCAATAGTTCAGCAACCCGGCAGCAGAAAAATCAACGCTAATTCGATGAGAGGCAGCAAAACAAATTTCAGCCGCATTGTTTCTTGTAAAACCCAGGAGAGGAGAGGGGTTATGAGAATTTGCAAAGACACTCTGCAAACAAGTCTCCTGCCGTACAGTGGGGGATGAGAATCAAAGGTTCTAAGGCTCGAAGCACGGTCCCCTGTTGAGGACTAATGTTTTAATATGTATGTCAAATTGACATTTTATCTTATGTGACTGTCACGAATCCCGCTTCCTGAGTCTGGGTTTGCCTGTGTGTCTGTCCTGGAGTGTGTTTCAGGTGTCCTGGAACGCACCCTGTCTGGTTGCCGGGCGAATTAGCTCATTGGGAGATTGGTTTCACCCGCACCTGTTTCCCGTCAGTAATCTGCACACCTGTCCTGATCATCATCTCTACCCTTCAAAAGCTCTGACCTGACTTCCATTCCCTGCCGGATCGTTAGCCATGAATAGTATGTTGTGCCTGAGTACCAGACTCCAGTTGGATAGAATTTGTTTTGTTGTTTTCATTTACGTATTGCTTGCCTTGAACTTACCTCCGTTTGTTTTGTCTTCAGTTACTCACCTGGATCATTCACTCCATTCCCGCCTGGTTGACAGAGGATTCTGCTACTACATTGGATTCACCTATTTCCTCTCATCTACTCACCACCGCTGCCCGTTGCGCCATCTGGATATATCTACCTTTTCACATTTCACTGTAAATAAATACTCACCTTCTTCCTACGCTCCTTGTCCTGGTCTGCTTCTGGGTTCGATCTTGAAAGATCGTGACAGAACGATCCGGCCAATAATGAACCCAGCGGACCTGGACTCCGTTTGCCATGCCATTACCCTGCAGGAGAAGAAATTGGGACAACACAATACGGCGCTACAGGAGATAGCGAGTTCGATCCAGAATTTATCTGCTAGCTTGACACAAGTCCAGGATCAGCTCAGTTTGCAGGTGATTCATTCACTACCGGTTTCACCCATCTCACCTGCCGTGTCTGAAGCGGTTCCATTTCGTGAACCCAAGGTACCGACGCCTGATAAATATGAAGGGGATTTGGGAAAATGCCGTTCGTTTCTTATGCAGTGTGGGTTAGTGTTTGATCTACAGCCCCATTCTTACGCCACTGACAAGGCTAGGATAGCCTTTGTTATTGAACTGTTGCGTGGAAGAGCTCTGGAATGGGCTTCAGCCGTTTGGGAACGACAGGGAACCTGCACGGCTTCATATCAGGAGTTCACGGAAGAGATGAGGAAGCTTTTTGATCATCCAGTCCGAGGTAAGGACGCAGCTAAACGTTTGTTCTCTCTTCGCCAAGGAGATCGCAGTGTGGCAGATTTTATGATTGAGTTCAGGACATTGGCTGTGGAGAGTGGTTGGAATGAGGAGTCACTACAAGCGGTTTTTTACAAGGGGTTGTCAGATGAACTTAAGGATGAGCTGATTTCTTATCCAGAGCCTAGTGACTTAGACAGCTTGGTCGCTTTATCTATTCGGGTTGATAATAGAGTCCGAGAGAGAAGGAGGGAGAAGCAGTGGGGTCTATCCAATCAATCTGTAACTCGGTTACCATTCGGTTCAGGAGGTGAACCAGGACGTATTGATCGTTATTATCCACAAGGGATTAGTGGAGGAGTCTTGCCACCAGATTCTGAACCAATGCAAGTGGGGCGACACGGGCTAACTAAGGAGGAGCGCCAAAGTAGACGTGAGACCAATAGCTCTTTCTACTGTGGTAGATCGGGACATTACAACTCCGCTTGTCCACAGCGCCCGTTAAAACTGTCCGGCTCGCTAAATTTGGGAGGAATTTTAGCGAGCCAGTTTCAATTTCTCAAGGATCTTGTCAGACCCCGTTTTCCTGCGACCCTTATGAATAAGGATCAGAGTTTTGACCTGAACGTTTTTATCGATTCAGGTGCCGATGGCAACTTTATGGATGCCGACTTGGTGGAACAGCTGGGGCTTTCCAAGGAGCAATTGCCGGAAGCCATTGAAGCAACCACTCTGAACGGCAGTAGTCTGGCACGGATCACTATGAGGACTGAACCGGTTAAGATGTTGGTGTCGGGAAATCATTCAGAGTTTATCTCTTTCTTCATTTTGTCCTCGCCCCATGTTCCTCTGGTTCTTGGTTACCCCTGGCTGAAGGAACACAATCCCTCGTTTGATTGGGTGACAGGGAAGGTAACTAGTTGGAGCATTGAGTGTCATGCTAACTGCCTTAGGACTGCTTGTTCTCCTGCTGTTTCCAGTCAGGTCAGTGACTCTGCTCCTCCTGATTTGTCCCTGGTTCCAGAAACATATCACGAGTTGGGTGAGGTATTCAGTAAACAGAAGGCTCTGTCTCTTCCTCCCCACCGACCTTATGATTGTGCGATTAATCTGTTTCCTGGATCTGCCTTTCCCAAGGGACGGTTATACAGTATCTCTCGACCGGAACGTGAGGCCTTGGAGACCTACATCAAGGAGTCTCTAGCTACAGGTCTCATTCGGCCATCGTCATCACCTTTGGGAGCAGGATTTTTTTTTGTGAGCAAGAAGGATGGTTCTCTTCGACCGTGTATTGATTATCGGGGTTTGAATGAGATTACGGTTAAGAACAAGTATCCCCTGCCCTTGATGAGCTCGGCTTTCGATTCCTTACAGGGTGCTACGGTTTTTACGAAGCTTGATTTACGTAATGCTTATCATTTGGTTCGGATCAAGGAGGGGGACGAGTGGTTGACTGGGTTCAATACTCCGATGGGACATTTTGAGTACCAGGTGATGCCGTTTGGACTGACCAACGCTCCGGCGGTGTTCCAAAGTATGGTGAATGACGTTTTGAGAGATATGATTGGGATTTTTGTGTTCGTTTACCTGGATGATATCCTCATCTTCTCAAAGGAGCTTTCTAGCCACGTTCTGCATGTCAAGCAGGTCCTGCACCGGTTATTGGAGAACCGTCTGTTCGTGAAGGCGGAGAAGTGTGATTTTCACGCCCATACAACGTCCTTCCTCGGGTACATCATATCCAGGGGAGAGATCAAGATGGACCAAGAGAAGGTTCGGGCGGTTCGGGATTGGGTCCAGCCCGGTACAAGATTGCAGCTCCAGAGATTCCTGGGGTTTGCGAATTTTTATCGGAGGTTTATCCGTGACTACAGCCGGGTGGCTGCACCTTTAACTGCTCTGACGTCTTGCACCAGAAAGTTCTGTTGGACTCCTGAGGCAGACCGAGCATTTCTGGACTTGAAGAGCCGATTCACCAACGCCCCGATTCTCTCTCAACCTGACACTTCCCGTCAGTTCGTTGTGGAAGTGGATGCTTCTGATGTGGGTGTGGGCGCCATCCTGTCCCAGCGTAGCTCCACTGACGGTAAACTCCATCCCTGCGCTTTCTACTCTGGTCGTCTTTCTCCAGCTGAAAGAAACTACGATGTGGGTAACCGGGAGCTTCTCGCTGTGAAGCTTGCCTTGGAGGAGTGGCGGCACTGGTTGGAGGGAGCGGAGCAACCGTTTGTGGTCTGGACTGACCACAAGAATCTGGCTTACGTACAATCGGCTAAACGTCTCAACGCCCGTCAGGCTAGGTGGGCCTTGTTTTTTGGACGTTTCAATTTTTCCCTGACATTCCGACCTGGGTCTAAGAACGGGAAGGCGGACGCCCTGTCCCGGATGTTCTCTAAGACGGAGGAGAGTGGGGTCAAGACTGAGACGATTCTTCCCCAGAATGTTGTCGTGGGAGCCGTTACATGGAGGATAGAGGAGGATGTGATGGCGGCCCTTCGGACGCAGCCCGGCCCCGGTAACGGTCCACCCGGTCGGTTGTTCGTACCCGAGTCGGTCCGTTCTGCTGTCCTTCAGTGGTCCCACGCCAGCAAGATAGCTTGTCACCCTGGCGTTGCTCGGACTATGGCACTACTGCGCAGACGTTTTTGGTGGCCTGCCATGGGAGAAGATACCCGGAGGTTTGTTGCCGCATGTCCTGTTTGTGCCCAGAACAAGAGTACCAATCGGCCCAGCTCTGGGCTTCTTCATCCCCTACCTATTCCTCGGCGACCTTGGTCGCATCTGGCCCTGGATTTTGTCACGGGATTGCCCCCTTCTGTTGGGAACACGGTCATTCTGACCATTGTGGACAGATTCAGCAAGTTTGCTCATTTTGTTCCTCTCTCCAAGCTTCCATCGGCTACGGAGACGTCCGAGATCCTGGTCAGGGAGGTTTTCAGGGTTCACGGATTGCCCAGTGACATTGTGTCTGACCGTGGTCCTCAGTTTACCTCTGCTGTCTGGAAGTCCTTCTGTTTGGCCATTGGAGCTACAGTCAGTCTCACTTCTGGGTTTCACCCACAATCTAATGGTCAAGCGGAGAGAGCCAACCAGAAGATGGAGTCCACGCTGCGTTGTCTTGTCTCCTCTGATCCCACCTCTTGGTCATCTCAATTACCCTGGGTTGAGTATGCCCATAATACCCTTCCTTCATCTGCCACTGGGATGTCCCCCTTCCAATGCCTTTACGGATACCAACCTCCTTTGTTTCCTTCTCAGGAGAGGGATCTCTCGGTTCCTTCTGTCCAGACCCATATTCGTCGTTGCCACCGGACCTGGCATCGGGCCAGGAAGGCTCTCCTTAGAGTTTCTGACCGGTATCAGATACAGGCGAACCGTCGCCGTATTCCTGCCCCAGCTTATACGGTTGGAGATAAGGTTTGGTTGGCTACACGGGATCTTCCTCTACGGACGGAGTCAAGGAAGTTGTCACCTAAGTTCATTGGTCCGTTTGTAGTGGAGAGAATCATAAATCCTGTGGTGGTTCGACTCAAGTTGCCTGCAACACTTAGAGTGCATCCCACTTTTCATGTCTCCTGTCTCAAGCCGGTTCACCTCAGTCCTCTGTTGCCTCCTCCTCCTCGTCCTCCTCCTCCTCGGATGATCGGAGGTGGTCCTGTCTACACGGTGCGCCGCATCATGGACTCCAGACGGCGGGGTCGAGGTTACCAGTTTCTAGTGGACTGGGAAGGATATGGTCCAGAGGAGAGGAGTTGGATTCCTCGGCGACAGATTCTGGATGACGACCTGATTCGTGACTTCTACCGCCTCCATCCTGGCGCTCCAGGTAGTCCGCCCGGTGGCGTTCGTCGGAGGGGGGGTACTGTCACGAATCCCGCTTCCTGAGTCTGGGTTTGCCTGTGTGTCTGTCCTGGAGTGTGTTTCAGGTGTCCTGGAACGCACCCTGTCTGGTTGCCGGGCGAATTAGCTCATTGGGAGATTGGTTTCACCCGCACCTGTTTCCCGTCAGTAATCTGCACACCTGTCCTGATCATCATCTCTACCCTTCAAAAGCTCTGACCTGACTTCCATTCCCTGCCGGATCGTTAGCCATGAATAGTATGTTGTGCCTGAGTACCAGACTCCAGTTGGATAGAATTTGTTTTGTTGTTTTCATTTACGTATTGCTTGCCTTGAACTTACCTCCGTTTGTTTTGTCTTCAGTTACTCACCTGGATCATTCACTCCATTCCCGCCTGGTTGACAGAGGATTCTGCTACTACATTGGATTCACCTATTTCCTCTCATCTACTCACCACCGCTGCCCGTTACGCCATCTGGATATATCTACCTTTTCACATTTCACTGTAAATAAATACTCACCTTCTTCCTACGCTCCTTGTCCTGGTCTGCTTCTGGGTTCGATCTTGAAAGATCGTGACAGTGACGGAGATGAAACAAGAATCAACACAGTGTTGTCTCAGTCCTGAATAATCAGACAACGTTTGAGGTTAGTGAGAAGAACATATTTGCTCTACGCATCGGAAAGAGGACCAATGATAAATCTGCTTCCTGTTACTGGGCTTCTCTGATTGGCTAAAGTTACAGTAGCAGCGTCAGTCGGTTTTGTAGGACATGTTCTCTTAACATTTCATGATAACTTTCACGAATAAGGCTTTATAAATGCTTATTAATGTGTACGAACGTTGACAAATAATGAAATACTTATTCATGAAGTGTTTATAAATCATTTATAAATGCTTATTTTATGATCGTTCTTATAATGTGTTACAGAAGTTCTGAGTTTTCAAGGAAGGGGTGTGACTGTGTGAAACGCAAAATAAAAGTTCTCTCTGACGTCATCAGTCCTTCCACATGGGGCACTCCACTTTCCCGTTCTCTTCTTCTATTACACGCTCACATTGTCCCTCCTCTCTGTCTTACACACTCATATTAGTAGACACACACACACACTCACGGATGCATTGCTTTGCGTTTCTGATCTAGGATCAGGTCATTCCTGTCTTATTCAATACAATCTAAATGGCAAAACTGATCCTAGTTTCAACACTCCTACAGATCCCATTTGTTTGTGTCTGATATTCTAAACAGGAAATAACAACAGTGCACAGACCTGCTTGGGGATAACCACCTTGCCAAAAAAGTAAATCCTGCTATTGCCCCAGTGCGATAATCTATTATTAATTGTCAGTGTACAGCTGCCTCCTAGCAGGGCTCCTTTGAGAGGGAACGGAGGTGGAAGAGGTGTTGGAGGGCCTGGAGGTGCTGGAGGAGACTAGAGGAATCAGTCTGCGGGGCTGTCTGGCACACCATCGGCCTGGAAGAGACTGCCCCAGCCTGGGCAGGGCATATGGGGGAGACTGGGGGTGATTGCGGTTGCTGAGGGAGACTGGGGAAGGCTTGGGCAGGCCAGGTGGAAGAGCTGGGCCTCTGGCAGATCCACCTAGCTCTACAGATGTTGTGCCTCCCACACCCGGATGCTCTGGGCACTAGAGATGGAGGTAAGAGGGGGAAGTGGTAGGGCTGAAGGTGAAAGGGGAGTGCATCGAGCATGGCAGTAAGGGTGTGGCAGGGGGGTTTATGGTATGGATAGATTTTGGTCCCTACTCTTCCTCATTCTCCCTCCCATTCTCCTGCCAATACATCATGTCTGCATCTCAAATAGCACCCTATTCCTTATATAGTGCACTATTTTGGACTATATGGGTCCTGGGATACACTCTATAGGTTATGGTTGCCATTTCTCTATCTCTATTTTCCTTCATGTCATATCATTGACTCATTCTCATTCCACCTCTTGTCTTTTTCTGACACGTTCTCCATGATGTAAATGTTGGGAAGAGGAGAACAAAAAAGAGAAGGAGGAAAGGAGGAGAAGTGGATGAAGCAGGATAGATACAGGGAAGGACCTTAATGCATCTCCTTCCCTCAGATGGCTTGGTGCCCTCTCTCTCCCCTCTCTCCTTTCTCTGTCTCCTTCCCTCAGATGGCTTAGTGCCCTCTCTCTCCCCTCTCTCCTTTCTCTGTCTCCTTCCCTCAGATGGCTTAGTGCCCTCTCTCTCCCCTCCCTCCTTTCTCTCCCCCACCTCTCTCTCCCCCCTTTCTCTCTCCTCTCTCCCTTCCTTCTTACCCCCCCCCCCCCCCCACTCTCTCCCCTCTCCCTCTCTCTCGGACAGACATCAATGGGAAAAGGAAATATGCAAGATCGACAGAAATGTCACATTCAGGGTAAGAGGTCGACTTTGTGCATTCTAATTGAAGTGCGTCCCGACCTTAGCGCGGCGGCTCCTTCGACGTTTGATGTTTTCCCCGAGAGCGAATCGTCTTTCTTGTCATATAAGCATTACCGACAGGTGGAATATGTGAGGTTGAGGCTGAATGTAGGGCTATGTGACGGAATTATGGCTGCCGACTGTCATCAGACCGCATGTCATTCATTTTATAATTAGCCTATTCCCTCTTGTCCAATGATACGCCATGCTAGAAGATATTGTTGTGAAGCTACTTTACTAACCTGTCTGGAACTGACTGGTAACCAAACCACAGCACAATGTATAACAGAAAATCAATAGTGCACAGGTGAGCAATTTCACCTCACGAGGGTCAGTGTGGGTGTAGGGTTTTGCAGGCCTGACACGCCTGATTCTACCACTCAAAGCCTTCATCGACGACTTTGATCAGTTGACCAGTAAAATCAGGTGGGCTACTGCTTGGCTGGAGCAACAGCCTGCACCCACACCGGCTTCCGCAGGTTAAGGTTGCCCAACTCTGCCATAGACCTTGTTCTCTAGCCCAATCCATTCTCCCGTTGCTCTCAATGCAGCAACCTTTATTCCTCCACTGTTCTCCTCTGCTCTTACTTCTCTTCCCTCCGTCCTCTTCCCTCCGTCCTCATAGTGACTGACACTTTGGCTGACATGTCCTCAAGACTGGGTCCTTTCCACAATATGGCATGAATCAACGTTTACAAAAAATAATTTGCTCCTCCTCCCTCCTCCTCTCTCTGGCACTTCTCCTCTCTACATCTCTCTCTTAACATCTCTCTCTCTCTCTTTTTCTCTTGCGCTCTCTAACATTATAAAGAACAGATTTTCCATAAAGGAAATGAAAAGTACTGTTAGTAGAGGGGGGAGAAACATCAGACAGTCTGGTAAAGCTGACAACAGCACTCTAGCACCGGCCAGAAAGTGGTTTTCAGAGGAGTGGAGAAATCCAAAAGGCAGGTCAGATTACTTGTGTGTTTAATAAATGTTTACAGAGATGTATAAAATGTTCAGAACATCGGTCAGAACATAGATTTTTTGATTTGCTCTGCCGAGCATGCCATGACGTGTGACCGAGCTGTAAAGAGAGAGAGAGAAAGAGAAAGAGAGAGAGAGAAAGAGAGAAAGAAAGAACGAGAAAGAGAGAGAGAAAGAGAAAAAGAGAGAGAGAGAGAGAAAGAGAAAGAAAGAGGAAAAGAGGAAAAGAGAGAGAGAGAGAGAAAGAAAGAGACAGAGAGAGAGAGAAAGAGAAAGAGAAAAAGAGAGAGAGAGAGAAAGAAAGAGAGACAGAGAGAGAGAGAAAGAGAGAGAGAGAAAGAGAAAAAGAGAGAGAGAAAGAGAAAGAGAAAAAGAGAGAGAGAGAGAGAAAGAAAGAGAAAGAGACAGAGAGAGAGAGAGAGAGAGAGAGAGAGAGAAAGAGGAAAAGAGAGAGATGAGCTGAACAACTGCGCTTGGATTAAGATGAAATGAGGCCTCACAAGGCAACGCCATGTAAACATTCCTAGACTGATGATGTTACAGTAACAGGCTCCTTAACACCACGTTAGCGATATACACACATGTACATGCACAAACACACATTCACGCATGCACGCGCACACGAACACGCACACACACACACACAGTATACGCTGTCCCTGTTCCTTAGCCAACCACGCTCTCCCTGCCTACGCTCAATATCTGCCCTTTAAAAGGTTGAACCTCAAACACATTTTTTCAGCCCAGTGTTTTCTTTGGGTGGCACGTCAGAGTTCCCGTTAGGTTAGATATATTCGTTTTTGATCAAATGCTGGAAAAGTGGTGCAAGGTCCACATGCTTATTTGAACTGTAATGTTGAATACACAAATAAGGCTGAGCTATGTTTGAGCTTGGAGCCCTTGGAGAACCAGCAGAGAGAGAGAGAGAGAGAGAGAGAGAGAGAGAGAGAGAGAGAGAGAGAGAGGGGCGTGGGGATAATGACGAGGGTCCTAGACCCCCTTCTCCCCCTTAAATTAGAGCTACCAGTGCCATGCCGTGTCTAACGCCCAAGCCGAGTATGCTGCTCAAGTGAGCTGTGTAACCATCAAAGCTTAATGACATGTTATTGCTGTTCTATTACACCTACACAATGGAACGCACACTACAGTACTAATTCATGTTCCGGTTTTACAATACAGGCTACACACCAGAACGACCTAGTAATTATTTGATTTGGTTATTTCTCTCAATGATTCTTCTCCTCATCTGCACTCTGCGGCTTTATTTCTCTTTCTTTCCCCTTATCCTCCCGCTCTTTTACCCGTTCTCCGTTTTGTGTCCCCCGCTCTCTCGTTCTAGAGATGTTGTGATGTAGACATCTTCTGTTATTTAGTGTTTTGCGACTCACATTTTGTTTTCTGGAGGTCACCGACAGTTGAAGTCGGAAGTTCACATACACCTTCGCCAAATACATTTAAACTCAGTTTTTCACAATTCCTGACATTTAATCCAAGTAAAAATTCCCTGTCTTAGGTCAGTTAGGATCACCACTTTATTTTAAGAATGTGAAATGTCAGAATAATAGTAGAGAGAATTATTTCTTTCTTTCATCACTTTCCAGTGGGTCAGAAGTGAACATACACTCAATTAGTATTTGGTAGCATTGCCTTTAAATTGTTTAACTTGGGTCAAATGTTTTGGGTAGCCTTCCACAACAAGTTGGGTGAATTTTGGCCCATTCCTCCTGACAGAGCTGGTGTAACTGAGTCAGGTTTGTGGGCCTCCTTGCTCGCACACACTTTTTCAGTTCTGCCCACAAATTTTCTATAGGATTGAGGTCAGGGCTTTGTGATGGCCACTCCAATACCTTGACTTTGTTGTCCATTTTGCCACAACTTTGGAAGTATGCTTGGGGTCATTGTCCATTTGGAAGACCCATTTGCGACCAAGCTTATACTTCTTGACTGATGTCTTGAGATGTTGCTTCAATATATCCACATAATTTTCCTCCCTCATGATGCCATCTATTTTGTGAAGTGCACCAGTCCGTCCTGCAGCAAAGAACCCCCACAACATAATGCTGCCACCCCCGTGCTTCACGGTTGGGATGGTGTTCTTCGGCTTGCAAGCCTCCCCCTTTCTCCTCCAAACATAATGATGGTCATTATGGCCAAACAGTTCTATTTTTGTTTCATCAGACCAGAGGACATTTCTCCAAAAAGTACGATATTTGTCCCCATGTGCAGTTGCAAACCGCAGTCTGGCTTTTTTATGGTGGTTTTTGAGCAGTGGCTTCTTCCTTGCTGAGCGGCCTTTCAGGTTATGTCGATATAGGACTCATTTTACTGTGGATATAGATACTTTGGTACCTGTTTCCTCCAGCATCTTCACAAGGTCCTTTGCTGTTGTTCTGTCATTGATTTGCACTTTTCGCACCAAAGTACGTTGATCTCTAGGAGACAGAACGCGTCTCCTTCCTGAGCGGGATGATGGCTGCATGGTCCCATGGTGTTTATACTTGCGTACTATTGTTTGTACAGATGAACGTTGTACCTTCAGGCGTTTGGAAATTGTGGAGGTCTACAATTTTTTTCGCAGGTCTTGGCTGATTTCTTTTGATTTTCCCATGATGTCAAGCAAAGAGGCACTGAGTTTGAAGGTAGGCCTTGAAATACATCCACAGTTACACCTCCAATTGACTCAAATGATGTAAATTAGCCTACCAGAAGCTTCTAAAGCCATGACATAATTTTCTGGAATTTTCCAAGCTGTTTAAAGGCACAGTCAACTTAGTGTATGTAAACTTCTGACCCACTGGAATTGTGATACAGTGAATTATAAGTGAAATAATCTATCTGGGAACAACTGATGGAAAAATCCTAACCGACTTGGCAAAACTACAGTTTGTTTACAAGAAATTTGTGGAGTGGTTGAAAAATGAGTTTTAATGACTCCAACCTAAGTGTATGTAAACCTCCGACCTCAACTGTATATTAAGAAAATCATCAAAAAGAGCCAAAACAATGGGTCTCGCTGTGTAATAAAAGCAGTTGTACTTCACTAGCCTGATGCTTTCAACTCGACCCTCAGACTCTGCCACAACAACAACAAACACATGAAAAACCCACGGCTCGCCCGTCACGTGTGATTAATTTCATATTTCCATTTGATTCTGAGCTGTTCCCGGCATTTAGAGGCTTTCAGTCTCTCAGTCTCTTTCTCTGCTGTTGTCCAGGGTTATTTTGGGAACATGTTGACTTGGTGAGGGAGGGAGGAAGCCTCTCAAGGTCTGCCCACACTGGAGATGGCGGACCTGGGTATAGAAGGGCCGAGAGAGGCCGTGGATCCATGGATCCTGCTCAATTTGTCACACAACCATCCTCTGGCTGGACCTAAGCCACAGGAGGCATAGGCACAACAAGTGGTTTTGGGGCGCATCCCATATCGTGATTACAGTTAGTGTTCACTAACTCAGAGCAGAGGCAGGCAGACCACATGACTGGCAGTCAAGAGTAAATGTCAATGTTTAATTTGAAGAACAGAGAAACAGGCAAAGATCCCACACATCAGCCAGCCTGAGAAATGACCCCAGTCAGAGAAGAAAGGGTACTTTTCTTTTCCGGGGTGGATAAAGTTTGAGAAACCTTGACAATGGAGTGATTAAGGTGTTGAACGTTTTAACAGCAAGACTTGACATCCTTTATACATGTTATATGTACATGCCACTGCATCAGAACTTTACAAAGTTAGGATTGAGTCCATCAATGGCAAAAAGTCACGTTCCCCTGAACAAACACACAAGTGAACTCTTTGAAAAGCAGAAGCTGACATCCTTAGGAGAGACAAATGCTTCTCTCTTTCTGTCTCCTTTCGGTGCGTCTTTGTACGTGTACTAACCAGAAGGAAACACAAGTCTGCTCTGAGCCCTGCACCGGGGGTAACCAACCAACTCCCAGGTTATTTCTATCTTAAAATAAAATAAATGTATAATGCTGTTAGATATATTTGTAAGGCGAGGTGGTTCTGATTTCAATGCCAAATGTCAAATCACCTCCGTATGACTGGAAGGCCTCTTTATGCTAATCACCGGGGCTTTAGTATTCAGATGATATGTGTACACAGCGCCTGAGTGTGTTTTTAATATCCCTAGGAGAGGGGTGTATGCAAGTGTGTGTGCATCTATGTCTGTAGTAGCTCCAGAGAGAGAGAGTGAGAGAGAGAGAGACCTTTCAGACTGTCGCACCCAGGGGCGTCCGTGGCAGCGGCGGCGGCGCTACTACCCTGACTCGGGCCGCGGCGGTGCGGGCGCCTCTTCTGTTTTAACCGCGGGAAGGAACAAAAAGAGCAGCAGGAATGTTTATTAACACCTCCGTCGGCTCACCCCCCCCCCGCCCCATCTCTTCCTCCTCGCTCCTGCCTCCTCCAGCACCAGTAGGCTGCCCTGATTAGCGCCCGTCTGTAATTACACACTAAGGAGAGGTGTGCTGCTCCGTACCACTCCTCATGGGGTAGCCCTGATTAATGTGTGGGGGGGGGGGGGGGGCGCTGCCTGCCATAACACTGATGGGTATCATGAAAGGAGTGGAGGGGTGAAGGGGGAGATTTCTTCTCTCTCTTTGTGCAAGAAAAGATGGAGCGGGCTTCAAGTCGGAGGCACTGTAGGCAGTGCACTTTGCCGCCCCGAAGAGAGACAGAAAGGGTGTTATTTGAGCTTGTTTTGATTCTTTTACCATGAGCTCTTTCTCTGACTGTCGCCTTTGTGAAACAGGAAATCAAATAACAGAATGAACAGGACGAAATCTACTTCCCCCAACCCTGTTCAAAATCTGCCAGCCCCTCCAGCAAATACATACCAAAATAAAAAAAGTGCAATCTTCACTAACAATAGAAAAACTACATTTCTCATTCCTCTGAGTTTGAGAAATGATCTTCCACTTGTGTGTGTGCATATACGAGTGTGTGTGTGTTTGTGTGTGTGTGTCCATGTGTCAGTGCAGGGTCAGACAGGGTGACAGGCAGTGCTCATGCTGCAGTGTGAAGGACTGAGACCTGGGGTCAGGGAGAGGTTAAAGGTCAGGAGTTGACAGCTGCTGATTGGGATTCTTACTCAGAGATAGTCATGAATAACCCACACGTTTGCAGTAATCAAATGTATGTTGATAAGAGATCTTCTTAGGAATTTGAGGTCCACATGCGTTATGATCAAGTTTGGACTTTCATTAGTAACCTACTTAAAGGTATTTTATTTGCTGGGCCAATTTCTTTCTTTCTATGTCTTGTGTGTGATTTTGTGTGTCAGCTGTAGACCGCTGAGATTAAAGGCCTGTCTGCCTGTACAGAACTACATCAGACCAGAGCAGATATACAGCTGAGTGCTGCCATCTATTGGTCAGACCAGGGAACAGGGCCAAGGGGGCTTGCAAGTTGTCCTAATATGGACACCGTACATGTTCGAGTCAGTTCATCTAATAAACAAAGCCGTGGTTTAAAGCCGACTGTGGTTTAAAGCCTTTAAAGCCTTGAGCCTTGTGGATCGGAGTGTTTACAAAACATTACGATGTTTTACGAGTTAATATTGAGTCAGCCTAGCTTTTCACGTACACAAGTGCTCTCACAGCGAATCTGCGTAGTCTTACCTGAGTGAGCAGGTAATCAAGGAGAATTCTTCAAGAGGCGTATGCTTTCAAGTGCGCTATGATCACTTACCTGTGTACAGCTTGCTGGTATTACTGAGAGTGTCAAGATAACTCACAACGACGTGTGGTGGAGTTATTGCTCTGACTACCAGCCTTCTGGTTCTAGCTGAAAGCCCTCGGTTTGATCTTTTATTTAGATTCCTTTTTGCTCACGATTCCAGGACTATTTTTTTTTTTTAAAGCATTTTTATAGTCAACAAACTACAAAGCACAGGCATTCATTCTATGGACAGAGGCACTCGGAGGCATTTATGAACAGCAAAGGGAGAAGAACAGACTGTGGTTTATAGTGTCAGGATGATAGAATATCAACAGCGCTAGGTACTCCCAATTAAAACAGCTTTATCTAAGCCCGGATAGACCATAGTACAGTCTGAACGGGATATGAAAACAGAACTTGGTGTTATGCATTCCGCTGGATATGTAAGTGGATGGACTGTGCACCGTAGAGTTGCATATGCATTGAAGTGGTCCCCGTTTTTTGTGTTTGTTTTTTTCAAAAGGGAAGGGGGGGGGGGGGGGGGGCAGCTAAAACAATTATTATACCATTAGTTTTCCTCGGGTTACAATTGTGGCATAATGCAATCGGATTCATCTATTTCCTTCATTTTCTTTCTTAGAGAGCGACATGCAATTTAATTACCCATGCTCCTCTTTGGCTGCCTGAGCGAGGGCGAGCGTCTCTTCGCAAAGACTGCAGAGCGGCCCCCTCGCGTCTCTCACTCACTTCTCGTAAAGGATCGAGGGTGGCGAAACAATGATGGATAGACTCTGAAAAGTGCATTATTTCTGATGCATTTTTGATTATTTTTACCCTTTCCCTTTTTTCACGTAATGCAATAAGCATGATATACCCTGAGTTCTGTCAAATGCATGGATATTGCAACAGCTCGGGCCGCTACCCATTCCCTTTACTGTTAAGAAAGGAATTGTGCCGGCAACTCATATTGTCTCTGAAACTCTGGGATTCATAGGGTTCTCTTCCTCTCTTCTTTTCTTTCTCTCTCACATACACACCCTCTCTCTCCGTATGCCTCTATCTCCCTCCGTCTGTCTCCCCCCCCCCCCCCATACATATCACTCTCTCTCTCTCTCTCTCTCTGTTTGTCTCTCTCTCTTGCCTGTAGCATGCTTGGAGACATTCACAGTTGGACCAGTGCCTCCATTCCCTCTGAAGACTGGGCTGTATCGTTCCCTATCTGAAAGAATTTCAAGGGCCTCTTTAAAGTAAACAAATCAATAATGCTCATATGAGGGGTGAAAACCGAGGTTACGTTCATATGAGACAATTTCCCACATTTTTCCCTTTAACAAAATGTTTCAGACACATTCCCGCTCCTCCAACCTACCCTGGAGATCCCGTGACCTCTTGTTTAGTTTACATAATGCATGCTGTGAATAAAATCATTTAAAAAAAAAAAAATGTTGTTTAACCTTCTCTACCTAATGCGTGTATGTGTGTACAGTACAGTAGGAAGTCTAAGTCAGTATCTGCAATTGAGCTTCTAATTTCACTTAAAGTGGAGCAGGAAGTGGACTATTCATCGTGCTAACGTGGCATGGCCTCGCTCAAAGACATGCTGTAGGACTGGGAGACTCTTGACACCGTTCTACACTGTTGTTGCCCCAATATTGATTAGCAAAGCACTGCCACCTCAACTGATAAACCTGAATTGAACACAAGCCCTAAATTCTACAGCCATCAAGATATTAAGAAAAGACTGTTCATTCCACTTAAATTCTGTTCAATCTAGCTTTATGTCAAAGGGACAACCCAATGTTGGCCAAAGCAATACAACATCACTGAAATTAATCAAGTCAATATTGTAATATACTGACGATAATCTTACTAAACCGATGCGAAAAGAGAGTGGTTGTGTGTGGCTGGTTGATCGGTCATGTCCTATGGTATGGTGTCCTGGACAGTCAGGAAGCCCATCACAGTAAGCTCAAATGCTTTGATAAACCATAGTCTAATGTAGCCATCCTCCCAAGTCTCGTTCACCACTCAGCTTTGAGGCTGTCCTAATATGGACACCGTATCACAGAGTCGAGGGTACCATAACACGGAGCTGTTCTTCCAAACGTTTGTTGTGGAGCCCGTACATGTCGAGCCTCCTCCAACCATGTTCCTTTCTCTCAGGTAGAGAGAACTGCTTTGATTCGACAGAGGGCTTTACTAAGACAGGTGCTGATAGGTCTGTGTGCTAGGGGGAGGGGTCAGGGCTACAGGTGAAGGCGGTACAGGTGAGTTTGGCAGCGGAACTCAGGCTCGTCTGTCGAACATGTCGCTGGGATCAGCTCCAAAGGCTTTTCTTGGCATGGAACTTCCCTCACAAAGAACGACAATGTAGCAACTCTGGGAAGGACACGTCATTGGCTAACCTCCAACAGGAAATTACCAAAAAAAAACAGATGATTATTTTTGGGGGGTTATGATTAAGCACACAGCCATGTATTTCATGATGACAACCTATCTGTGAGGTCACAGGTCACGCGACCCATTATTAGAGACGCATCACTGATTGCCATAGGCTGTATCATAACTTTAAATCTGGCCCTGTATTCATAAAGCGTCTCATAGTAGGAGCGCTGATCTAGGATCAGTTTTGCCATTTTAGATCGTTATGAATAAGATTATATGGACAGGTAGGAGATGATCCTAGATCAGCACTCCTAATCTGAGACGCTTTATAAATATGGGACGTGCATAGTAACTCATGTACTGCCTAATGGTGCATTCATGTCATTAAGAGATTTGTGGGGAAATGAAAGGTACATTGGTGGATCTGAAGTTATGATTCATTTAAATTTATAATTTGAGTATAAAGTGTAACGTTTTTGCTTGAACAGGCTCTTCGTCAGAGCAATAAGTAGCAGTTAAAGACCTCTCCATCTCGTATCTCCAGAACAATGTCTAAAAAAGTTAGTCCAGAAGAGGAGTGCTTTCTTTAACTTTAACTTTCTCTTCTCTTGAACGCACACACACGCACATGCACACGCACACACATAAACAACCCCTCCCTCCCTCCCACACACACACACACACACACACACACACACACACACACACACACACACACACACACACACACACACACACACACACACACACACACACACACACACACACACACACACACACACACACACAAACAACCCCCCCCCCCCACCCCACCTCATGGTTCTCCAGACACGGCCTCTCCTGTGACATTTCATCAGCAGGTGTGTGAGGTGTCCCGGGCTTGTCCATGTGATTGGCTTTGTGCTGTGCTGTCGGTGACGAGGGGGGGGGGGGGGGGAAGATTGATCGTCCCCCTGCAGCTGAGCTCTGGGAGGACCTGGCTGGCTGCTGCGAAAGGTCAGCTACCAGAGGTGAGGGCTTTGATATTGACTCCACAAAGGTTCTGTCTGATGAGACTATTATGTCTGCGACGCTGGGACCCGGACCCACACACAGTGACACAGACACACAGTAACACACACACACACCTCAATGACAACGTCATCCCCAAATATTACACACAAAGACAGGAATATGTACACAGACGCACACACATGTACACTCAAACACGCACGCATGCACACACGCACACACACAGGCAGGCACCCATGGTCCATAGTCAAAAGTAGTGCACTATATAGGGAATAGGGCACCATTTGGGAAACATACTACTTACTGTATTTTGGCTGGTTGCTCACAGACAGGACATTCCATTTCCTCATGACATTCCATCATGACATAGTACAGACTCATAGGATACACTCTGTCATGGTCCCAAAATAAAGTTCTCTTCCATATTACATGCCAGTCTGGATTCATTACCCGGTAGTCTGCATAGGTTTTCCCGCACTTTCCCCCTCTCACTCTTTTTTAATTTCCCTCTCTCTCTCCTTCTCTTTCTGTCCCTCCCTCTCTCTCTCGTTCTCTCTTCCTCTCTCTTCCTTTACCTCTCTAATTTTCTCCCTTCCCCTCTCTCTCAGCACCACGGCTACTGCTGTTTTCTCCTGGACGTTTCCTATCATTGTGCTTAATGTCGCTGCGCCAGGCTCTATGTATCCTGAGCCGTCTCCATCTGTGTCCCGCGCCCATTCGTCTTACGCCCACGTATTAATGAATGCTGGAACTTAATGGTTCCTCTCTGCCCTGTTTCTGGGGTCCGGGCCTACGTTAGGCCCTCGCTTTCGGGAACATGGCTACCTAATTAAAGGAAAACAAACGGTAGTGCCTTCCCCTCCCCACTCGCTGCAAAACAGACGTTATTAGTGTATAAAAGTCCAACTTCATGATTCATTAAGAAGAGGAATTGAGAGCTGGTTGGACAGACCATACCAAGCAGCGTATGGAAGGAGGGAGGGAGGGGAAATAAGGAAAGAGGACAAGAAGGAGAGTGTGTGTGCGCGTGTATGTGTGCATGTGCACGTGCGTGTGTGTGTGATGTGTGAGGGTGTTGTGAGAACAACGGTTATTGATTGTGTTTAAGAGAGGGCCATCAGAGTGGAAAGCTGTGCCAGGCTCGTTCCTGTAATTACTAGCATTCTTCTGAGTGTGCGTCTGTATTGAGAGGACACGGTGAGAGAATGACAGGAGCGATGGTGAGAGAGAGGGTTGAGAGTGACACGAATGATGGTGAGAGAGAGGGTTGAGAGTGACAGGAATGATGGTTAGAGAGAGGGTTGAGAGTGACACGAATGATGGTGAGAGAGAGGGTTGAGAGTGACACGAATGATGGTGAGAGAGAGGGTTGAGAGTGACACGAATGATGGTGAGAGAGAGGGTTGAGAGTGACACGAATGATGGTGAGAGAGAGGGTTGAGAGTGACACGAATGATGGTGAGAGAGAGGGTTGAGAGTGACACGAATGATGGTGAGAGAGAGGGTTGAGAGTGACACGAATGATGGTGAGAGAGAGGGTTGAGAGTGACAGGAATGATGGTGAGAGAGAGGGTTGAGAGTGACACGAATGATGGTGAGAGAGAGGGTTGAGAGTGACAGGAATGATGGTTAGAGAGAGGGTTGAGAGTGACACGAATGATGGTGAGAGAGAGGGTTGAGAGTGACAGGAATGATGGTTAGAGAGAGGGTTGAGAGTGACACGAATGATGGTGAGAGAGAGGGTTGAGAGTGACAGGAATGATGGTTAGAGAGAGGGTTGAGAGTGACACGAATGATGGTGAGAGAGAGGGGCGAGAATGACAGGGATGATGGTGAGAGAGAGGGTTGAGAGTGACAGGAATGATGGTTAGAGAGAGGGTTGAGAGTGACACGAATGATGGTGAGAGAGAGGGGCGAGAATGACAGGGATGATGGTGAGAGAGAGGGGTGAGAATGACAGGGATGATGGTGAGAGAGAGGGTTGAGAGTGACACGAATGATGGTGAGAGAGAGGGGCGAGAATGACAGGGATGATGGTGAGAGAGAGGGTTGAGAGTGACAGGAATGATGGTGAGAGAGAGAGGGGTGAGAGTGACCAGGAATGATGGCGAGAGAGAGAGAGGTGAGAGTGACAGGAATGATGGCGAGAGAGAGAGGGGTGAGAGTGACCAGGAATAACGACGAGAGAGAGAGGGGTGAGAGTGACAGGAATGATGGCGAGAGAGAGAGAGGGGTGAGAGTGACCAGGAATAATGGTGAGAGAGAGGGGTGAGACTGACAGGAGTTAGGGAGTGAAAGGATGGGGTTTTGGGGGGAGACAGAGAGAGGGTGACAAAGTGAGGAATGAGAAAGTAAAATGTGAGATGGGAGATTGTGAGAGGAACGGAGACTGTGTTTCATGTAAATTGTCCATTGACTCCACCACTACAATACATGTCACTCAATCACGTACCAATAGTAAATGTATGCACAATTACTGTAATGGGAATAAGATGTATTTACAACAAAGAGGATATGAAGTGATAGGACATGGAGAACAATGACATGGAATGGTAAAGTTGAGATGCAGTATGTTCCTCCCTCTAGTAAAATCCTGATCTGTTCTACAGCACAGTTGTCGTGTTTTGAGTGGAGCTGTAGAGAGACTAGGCCATGTGTGTCTGTTACTCAAACATCTCCAACTGCCTGTAAAACTCGAGTCATACTGTCCCGGATCCCTCCGGAACTGTCATTACGCACACCTGGTCCCTATTCCCATTGATTAGCAATTGTATAAGTGTGCCCTTTGTTTACCGTTGTCCTGTCGATTTATTGTTCCAATGTCCGTTGGTTCGTGTGAGTACCTGTGCTATGTTGTCTTGGCTTTTGTGCCACGTATATTGTGCAGATGATTACGGGTCTCGTCCCGTGTGATAATCATTGTGCGATTGTGTATTCATCCGAGGTACTCCTCGCTCTTTTGTTTGGGCTTCTACCCTATGTTTTGTATACGTGTTTGTTTGGTCTTCGTCCCCGTGCCATTACACGGCACGCTGTAACTTGGGAAATAAACGCCTTACCCATTCCTGCACCTGTCTCCCGACCCTGTATGCCAGCGTGACACATATAAGTGGTATTCACTCAGATGTCAATCAGATGTTCTTATCACTTATGTTTTTGAATACTGCTAACAAATATTGGATTACTTTGTTAATATAACTGTATTTATCTGTGTCCTGCTGATCCAAAGTGATTGAGTTATTACAAGCTATGATTATTTAATATTTTAAAGTCAATCTAACATTTATTAAATACGTTGTACTTACTTGATTCTATTATGTCGTATGTCTTTTACTTAAAGTAATAAAGTAGTTGTCGGGCACATTCATATTTGAGTTAAAAACACTTGTTTTACCTGTGTTGTACTGATATAGATTTATTACGTTTCTGCAAGTTATGAATACTTAATAGTGCCATGTGGCACTGCTTTTAGAGGATTGTGGGTAATTCAACATTTTCAGACTTTATGATAGTTTTACATAATGTTGTATGCATGTTTGAAGAAAGAAATTTATATTTCTAAAATACTATTAAGCAGTTTTGTCACGCCCTGATCTGTTTCACCTGTCTTTGTGAATGTCTCCACCCACCTCCAGGTGTCACCAGTTTTCCACATTATTCCCAGGGTATTTATTCCTGTGTTCTCTGTTTGTCTGTTGCCAGTTCGTCTTGTCAAGTCAACCAACGTGTTTTTCTGTGCTCCTGCTTTTTCCAAGTCTCTGTTTTTCTAGTTCTGACCTTTGCCTGCCCTGACACTGAGCCCGCCTGCCTGACCATTCCGCCTGCCCTGACCTCGAGCATGCCTGCCACTCTGTACCTCCTACCTCCTGGTTTATGATCTTTTGCCTGTCCACGACCTGTCTCTTGCCTGCCCCTTGTTTTATAATAAATATCTAAGACTCGAACCCTCTGCCTCCTGTGTCTGCATCTGGGTCTCGCCCTGTATCGTTGTAAGTTTGTTCTGCTATGAGGTGTAATTGATCATGATGAATGGATATCAAAACCGTCAAGCAAATTGACCTTTAATAACGAGACAAGCCATTCCCACCATGAACAAGGTCATGCACACCACTCAATGCGTACAGCTTCCTGGAATGAGCACGGGTTCAAATGTCAACTCGTCAAATACAGAAAACAATGTTAAACATTAGGACACGACCACTGAAAATGACTAATCAGAACTACTTACACTTGACAAAAATGTGTAATGAAGGTTAATCATTTAAGTAAAATGGACACTACATTTTTATGTTCAATACAACAAATATCAATGTTCAAGTAACTTCAATCATTATAGTTCAGAATTCACAATTCAATTTAGTGTCAAAAAGTTCGTACAACAAAAAACAGTTCAGTACTTAGAACTTAAAAAGATAACCACATGGGCGGTGGTTACTTTAATACTTTAAGTACTGAACACTAACATACTTTGAGTTGGGTTACTCAAATGGTTCTAGGCAACGGGTTTCATTAGCAGAACTAAAGACTTCTTACAGTGCATAGTCCACCCCTCACTATCCTCCATGTGTTTGTTTTCTGCTTTCTGACACTCCTTAATATGTTTTAATGAATGTCTACTGATGACTGTGTATGTGTGACTGTGTGTTAGTGTATTAGCTTGCGTAGCCTGCATGTGTGTGGACTGTGGACATACTGTATGTGCGTTCCCCTCTCCATCTCCACCGGCTCCTCAGTGTGATGTTTTCCATTAGCTCTAAGTGGCCAATACTTTCTTCTGCAGGGAACTCGTGTCAAACTAATTCACTTTTAATGAGAGGAAACCGACTGATTAGAGTGTTTTTCTTGGCAAACGAGCCAATTAATTCTGTTTGGTCGAAGCTGGCGCGAGAAGCAGGGCTGTCTTCGGGCAGAGAACACTCAACCAAGCTCTCGCTCTGTCTGTCCGCCCTATTTACATAGTCATTGAACACTGGTCACTTTAATGTTGTACCCACATATTGTTTTGTATAACTACTGCTGTACCCCCTTTTCTATTCATACTGTCTTTGCACACCATTATATATATTATAGTCCGGACTACGTTGCTTTCTTTATTATATTTGTGTGCATTGTTTTGTATTGTTACGTATTACTGCACTGTTGGAGCTAGAAACATTAAGCATTTCCCTGCACCTGCGATAACACCTGCAAATAGGTGTACGCAACCAATAATATTTGATTTGATTGGTAGACATTTTAGAAGTACCTGATGCTCCGTAAGGTATCAAAATAGCCTAACATATCAAAGCAAGCACAACACAGGAAGTTTAAGGAAATATCTAACTTTTTATTCACAAAAAGAACTGTTGGAAGGACATCAGGAAGAGTTATAATGCACATTTTTGCTAATGTTGTCGACCTCGCAAACTAATCATAAAACAAGGAGATGTAGGCTACACACAACAGCTGGCTGGACCAGGCAGGTTTTCTCTAGTGGATTTTTATTCCTTGATTGCTACTGAAATGTGACTGAGGTAGAAATGTTACATGATTTGCAGGTAGATACTGTATGTTATATGTATATAACCTTTAAATGCTTCCAGCGCTTCAGTCTTTTAACCACATACTATTTTCACACTGCTTTGTTTGGCCGGAACTTTTACTGGGCCTATATAGGTAGTAACGCTTTCAACGTTATGGGATAGTTCAGTGAAATGATGTATTCTGATTTTTGTTTCCTTACTGCGTAAGCAGTGTACTGCACTAAGGAGTGTCTGCAATCCACATCGGTTTTGGTAGAAAAGTCACCGCCAAGAAACGCCAACGTTAGCATTCTCAGACAAAAAACGTAACTTTACTGAGTATAGAGTGTGTTTAAAGTTACACTTCGCACTACCACAACAGTGTGACTGTTTTGGAATAAAACAAATATATTTTTGTGCTTATTGTTTAACCATTGATACGTTCTAGTGGCCATTTTGAGATCTTAATTAAAGAGATGGTCCTGTATGGCTCAGTAGGTAGAGCATGGCACCTGCAATGCCAGGATTGTGGGTTTGATTCCCGGGACCAACCATGCTTAAAACTTTTATGCACGCATGACTGTAAGTCTCTTTGGATCAAAATATCTGCTAAATGCCATATATTATTATTATAATATTAGGAGCACCGGGTACTGCCACAGTGTCTACCAATGGCATGTCCATCTTTCTGTGAGAAATTCCACTTGTCACTCAAAACATTTATTAAGTATAAATAGCCCTCACTTTATATTAGGTCATGCAGATATACTTTACTGATGATTAGTACATTTATGGACCTATATTAAACATCTCATTAACTGCTTGTTTAGATGACATGATGTGATTGCGTGAAATGTGTAAGAAATTGTATTAGATATTGGTAACTTGTTTTAACAACTTCTCAACATTACCTATAAGTTGACACAACATACACACCCCCTCTTTCTCTTGGACATATGCTGGACACATAGGACATATACACGGCACCCACAATTCCCCTCCCCCATGACAATCACACAGACACACCCAACCCATGGTTGGACCTCAGGACAAAGAACTCTCAGGAACCAATGGAACGTGGACACCAGGCCTGATCAGGACTACCCAAGACCCAGATCGACCAATCGGAAGGCCGGACTCGCAGATCTACCTACTTTGCTTGTTGTCTATATAGTACTGTACATTTCTGGAAACTGGTCTCTTTTCCGGACGATTCACTAGGAGTCAGACTGAAAGAGCCTTGCTGCAAGATTTTACTAAGATATCTTTACACGTAATTAAACGGCCTTATTATAAAATTATCCACCTCGTCCTATTGTCTCCTCTTGTTCTCCTGTCAACAGTAAACGTTTTACTAACAAATGCTTTAGATTCACTCTTTATCTTCACCAAATACTTTAACTTTAGTAGCCATAAAATGGCAGAGGCATTACTTATGTACAGTCTATTTATAACCCTAAAAGTCATCTAAGAATGAAAAGCCCAGGAGACAGTGTATGGTTGCTGTAGTTTGAGTGTCAGTAATATGTTCATATCAATGTCCAGATCAGTCCAGTGGTAGCTCTCCACCTCACACAGGGTCAGGTACTCCTTCCTCCCTGGAATGACCACGTTGATGTATTGTCCCTCCATGCCGTTACAATGGGAGGTGCTGAAGGCGCCCGCCGGGATAGAAGGTACCAAAGCACATCTGCAGGATGAATCCAAATTACAAGTTACTGCAGAAATAGTAACTATGACTCTGTTTGCACACAGTCCCATGTGAACTCACTATAACGCTAACAAATTGAATATAATTGACAGAGTAGGCTGATTTCCTCCTCTTTGTCTGAAGAGGAGGTATAGGGATCGGACCAAAACGCAGCGTGTTGTGAAGACATGATGAATTTATTTAGACAAGACGAAACACGAAGTACACTTGAATAAATTACAAAAAAACAAAAACGACATAGACCGACCTGAACATGAGAACTTGCATAAAACGAAGAACGCACGAACAGGAACAGACTAGACAAAACGAAACAGTCCCGTGTGGTACATAAACTGACACGGAAGACAATCACCCACCAACAAACGGTGTGAACAGCCTACCTTAATATGGTTCTCAATCAGAGGAAACGTCAAACACCTGCCCCTAATTGAGAACCATATCAGGCAACACATTGAACCCAACATAGAAACACATAACATAGACTACCCACCCAGCTCACGCCCTGACCATACTAAACACATACAAAAACAACAGAAAACAGGTCAGGAACGTGACAGAACCCCCCCCTCAAGGTGAGAACTCCGGGCGCACCACCTAACAATCTAGGGGAGGGTCTGGGTGGGCATCTGTCCGCGGTGGCGGCTCCGGCGCAGGACGAAGACACCACTCCACCATTGTCTTTGTCCCCCTCTTTAGCGTCCTTTGAGTGGCGATTCTCGCCCCCGACCCTGGTCTAGGAACCTTAACACAGGTCCCCCCTAGATAGAGGAGATAACTCAGGACATAGAGGTAGCTCAGGACAGAGAGGTAGCTCAGGACAGAAAGGTAGCTCAGGACAGAGGGGCAACTCCGGACTGAAGAGCCGCTCCGGACAGAGAGGCAGCTCTGGACTGAATGGTCGCTCCGGACTAGTGGCAGCTCCGGACTGGAGGGCAGCTCCGGACTGGAGGGCAGCTCATGACTGGAGGGCAGCTCATGACTGGAGGGCAGCTCATGACTGGAAGGCAGCTCCGGACTGGAGGGCAGCTCATGACTGGAGGGCAGCTCATGACTGGAGGGCAGCTCATGACTGGATGGCAGCTCATGACTGGCTGAAGGCTCTGGCTGCTCATGGCTGGCGGAAGGCTCTGGCTGAAGGCTCTGGCTGCTCCTGTCTGACGGAAGGCGCTAGCGGCTCCTGTCTGGCGGAAGGCACTAGCGGCTCCTGTCTGGCGGAAGGCGCTAGCGGCTCCTGTCTGGCGGACGGCTCTAGCGGCTCCTGTCTGGCGAACGGCTCTAGCGGCTCCTGTCTGGCGGACGGCTCTAGCGGCTCCTGACTGACGGACGGCTCTGAAGGCTCAGTACAGACGGGCAGCTTTGAAGGCTCAGGACAGACGGGCGGCTTTGAAGGCTCAGGACAGACGGGCGGCTTTGAAGGCTCAGGACAGACGGGCGGCTTTGAAGGCTCAGTACAGACGGGCAGCGCAGGCAGCGCTTGGCAGACGGACAGCTCAGACGGCGTTGGGCAGACGGGCAATTCAGGCGCCGCTGGGCAGACGGCAGACTCTGGCCGGCTGAGGTGCACTGTAGGCCTGGTGCGTGGTGCAGGAACTGGAGGTACCGGGCTAAGGACACGCACCTTAAGGCTAGTGCGGGGAGCAACAACAGGACGCACAGGACTCTGGAGGCGCACAGGAGGCTTGGTGCGTGGTACCGGAACTGGAGGTACTGGGCTGAAGACACGCACCACAGGGCTAGTGCGTGGAGGAGGAACAGGGCTCTGGAGACGCACAGGAGGCTTGTTGCGTGGTGCCGGAACTGGTGGTACCGGGCTGAAGACACGCACCATAGAGCTAGTGCGTGGAGGAGGAACAGGGCTCTGGAGACGCACAGGAAGCCTGGTGCGTGCTGTAAGCACTGGTGGTACTGGGCTGGGGTGGGGTGGTGGCGCCGGATATACCGGACCATGCAGGCGTACTGGCTCCCTTGAGCACTGAGCCTGCCCAACCTTACCTGGTTGTATGCTCCCCGTAGCCCGACCAGTGCGGGGAGGTGAAATAACCCGCACTGGGCTGTGTAGGCGAACCGGGGACACCATGCGTAAGGCTGGTGCCATGTATGGGAAAAGGATTCGAAGATGGCGTAGCAGTGTAGACGTGTTTTGTCTCGTCCTCTCGTGTACGTTTGTATTTTTCGTATTTCTTGTATATATATAAAAATAAAAATAATTATATTTCTTTTCGATTTTTAATTCGATTATACCTTCCGGTAACCTACCTCACCCAATGTGATACGGAATCGCTATTATTTTTTTTACTTTGGAACACATTCAAGAACCCCCAGTAGCTAACCAGCTAATCAGCTACAAGCTATTTAGTCATTTTTAGCCGCTGCTAGCAGCTTTTACCTTCTGCACAGACACCAGCCCTGTTATTAGCCTGGATATTACTCACCAATTTACCAGCATCGGACTGTCTCTCCACAACAACGCCGGATTCCTGCCGTAATCCCTGAGCCACTACTTCTGATCCTCACAGCTAGCTTGCAGCTAACGCCACTGCCACGAAGCTAGCACCAGTTAGCAAACACAATTCTACAATACCTCTTTCGCCATCGCCATCCGGCTTGGATTCTCTGTCGACACGACCACGTCTGGTCTGCAGACGAATACCCCATCCGCTGTGCCCTCAACCGGCCTCCGTCTGAGCAGACCCCCTCCGTCTGAGCAGACCACCCCCCGGGCTCCTAACTTTAAACGCCGCGTGCTAGCGTAGTGGCGGCTTCCCTGCTCCATCTACGGCTGCCCCCTGGACACTATGATCACTTGGCTACATAGCTGATGCCTGCCGGACTGTCCATTAATTCACGGTACTCCATTCTGTTTATTTGTGTTTTATCTGTCGGCTCTGTGTTTTAACTCAGGCTCTGTGTGTAGTTAATCTGACCCTCTCTGCCTAGTCGTCGCCATTTTTACCTGCTGTTGCTGTGTTAGCTGACTAGCTGCTATTATCTCACCTGTTGTTTTAGCTAGCTCTCCCAATCAAGACCTGCAATCACTTTATGCCTTACTGTATGTCTCTCTCAAATATCAATATGCCTTGTATACTGTTGTTCAGGCTAGTTATCATTGTTTTGGTTTGCAATGGACCCCGTAGTTCCACTCTCCGTACCTCTGATACCTCCTTTGTCCCACCTCCCACACATGCGGTGACCTCACCCATTGAGACCAGCATGTCCAGAGATACAACCTCTCTTATCATCACCCAGTGCCTGGGCTTGCCTCCGCTGTACCCGTGCCCCACCATACCCCTGTCTGCACATTATGCCCAGAATCTATTCTACCACGCCCATAAATCTGCTCCTTTTATTCCTTGTCCCCAACGCTCTAAGCGACCAGTTTTGATAGCCTTTAGCCGCACCCTCATCCTACTACTCCTCTGTTCCTCGGGTGATGTGGAGGTAAACCCAGGCCCTGCATGTCCCCAGGCACCCTCATTTGTTGACTTCTGTGATCGAAAAAGCCTTGGCCTCATGCATGTCAACATCAGAAGCCTCCTCCCTAAGTTTGTCTTACTCACCGCTTTAGCACACTCTGCCAACCCTGATGTCCTTGCCGTGTCTGAATCCTGGCTTAGGAAGGCCACCAAAAATTCTGAGATTGCCATACCCAACTATAACACTTTCCGTCAAGATAGAACTGCCAAAGGGGGAGGAGTTGCAATCTACTGCAGAGATAGCCTGCAAAGTTCTGTCATACTTTCCAGGTCTATGCCCAAACAGTTCGAACTTCTAATTTTAAAAATTAATCTCTCCAGAAATAAGTCTCTCACTGTTGCCGCCTGCTACCGACCCCCCTCAGCTCCCAGCTGTGCCCTGGACACCATCTGTGAATTGATCGCTCCCCATCTAGCTTCAGAGTTTGTTCTGTTAGGTGACCTAAACTGGGATATGCTTAACACCCCGGCAGTCCTACAATCTAAGCTAGATGCCCTCAATCTCACACAAATCATCAAGGAACCCACCAGGTACAACCCTAAATCCGTAAACATGGGCACCCTAATAGACATTATCCTGACCAACTTGCCCTCCAAATACACCTCTGCTGTCTTCAATCAAGATCTCAGCGATCACTGCCTCATTGCCTGTATCCGCTACGGGTCCGCGGTCAAACGACCACCCCTCATCACTGTCAAACGCTCCCTAAAACACTTCTGCGAGCAGGCCTTTCTAATCGACCTGGCCCGGGTACCCTGGAAGGATATTGACCTCATCCCGTCAGTTGAGGATGCCTGGTCATTCTTTAAAAGTTACTTCCTCACCATATTAGACAAGCATGCTCCGTTCAAAAAATGCAGAACTAAGAACAGATATAGCCCTTGGTTCACTCCAGACCTGACTGCCCTCGACCAGCACAAAAACATCCTGTGGCGAACTGCAATAGCATCGAAGAGCCCCCGCGATATGCAACTGTTCAGGGAAGTCAGGAACCAATACACGCAGTCAGTCAGGAAAGCAAAGGCCAGCTTTTTCAAGCGGAAATTTACATCCTGTAGCTCTAACTCCAAAAAGTTCTGGGATACTGTAAAGTCCATGGAGAACAAGAGCACCTCCTCCCAGCTGCCCACTGCACTGAGGCTAGGTAACACGGTCACCACCGATAAATCCGTGATAATCGAAAACTTCAACAAGCATTTCTCAACGGCTGGCCATGCCTTCCTCCTGGCGACTCCAACCTTGGCCAACAGCCCCGCCCCCCCCCCCCGCTGCTACTCGCCCAAGCCTCCCCAGCTTCTCCTTTACCCAAATCCAGATAGCAGATGTTCTGAAAGAGCTGCAAAACCTGGACCCATACAAATCAGCTGGGCTTGACAATCTGGACCCCCTATTTCTGAAACTGTCCGCCGCCATTGTCGCACCCCCTATTACCAGCCTGTTCAATCTCTCCTTCGTATCATCTGAGATCCCCAAGGATTGGAAAGCTGCCACGGTCATCCACCTCTTCAAAGGGGGAGACACCCTGGACCCAAACTGTTACAGACCTATATCCATCCTGCCCTGCCTATCTAAGGTCTTCGAAAGCCAAGTCAACAAACAGATCACTGACCATCTCGAATCCCACCGTACCTTCTCTGCTGTGCAATCCGGTTTCCGAGCCGGTCACGGGTGCACCTCAGCCACGCTCAAGGTACTAAACGATATCATAACCGCCATCGATAAAAGACAGTACTGTGCAGCCGTCTTCATCGACCTGGCCAAGGCTTTCGACTCTGTCAATCACCATATTCTTATCGGCAGACTCAGTAGCCTCGGCTTTTCTAATGACTGCCTTGCCTGGTTCACCAACTACTTTGCAGACAGAGTTCAGTGTGTCAAATCGGAGGGCATGCTGTCCGGTCCTCTGGCAGTCTCTATGGGGGTACCTCAGGGTTCAATTCTCGGGCCGACTCTTTTCTCTGTATATATCAATGATGTTGCTCTTGCTGCGGGCGATTCCCTGATCCACCTCTACGCAGACGACACCATTCTGTATACTTCTGGCCCTTCCTTGGACACTGTGCTATCTAACCTCCAAACGAGCTTCAATGCCATACAACACTCCTTCCGTGGCCTCCAACTGCTCTTAAACGCTAGTAAAACCAAATGCATGCTTTTCAACCGTTCGCTGCCTGCACCCGCACGCCCGACTAGCATCACCACCCTGGACGGTTCCGACCTAGAATATGTGGACATCTATAAGTACCTAGGTGTCTGGCTAGACTGCAAACTCTCCTTCCAGACTCACATCAAACATCTCCAATCCAAAATCAAATCTAGAGTCGGCTTTCTATTTCGCAACAAAGCCTCCTTCACTCACGCCGCCAAACTTACCCTAGTAAAACTGACTATCCTACCGATCCTCGACTTCGGCGATGTCATCTACAAAACAGCTTCCAATACTCTACTCAGCAAACTGGATGCAGTTTATCACAGTGCCATCCGTTTTGTTACTAAAGCACCTTATACGACCCACCACTGCGACCTGTATGCCCTAGTCGGCTGGCCCTCGCTACATGTTCGTCGTCAGACCCACTGGCTCCAGGTCATCTACAAGGCTATGCTAGGTAAAGTGCCGCCTTATCTCAGTTCACTGGTCACGATGGCTACACCCACCCGTAGCACGCGCTCCAGCAGGTGTATCTCACTGATCATCCCTAAAGCCAAAACCTCATTTGGACGCCTTTCCTTCCAGTTCTCTGCTGCCTGCGACTGGAACGAATTGCAAAAATCTCTGAAGTTGGAGACTTTTATCTCCCTCAACAACTTTAAACATCTGCTATCCGAGCAGCTAACCGATCGCTGCAGCTGTACATAGTCCATCGGTATATAGCCCACCCAATTTACCTACCTCACCCCCATACTGCTTTTATTTATTTACTTTTCTGCTCTTTTGCACACCAGTATCTCTACTTGCACATGATCATCTGATTATTTATCACTCCAGTGTTAATCTGCTAAATTGTAATTATTCGATTTATTGCCTACCTCCTCATGCCTTTTGCACACATTGTATATAGATTCTCTTTTTTTCTACCATGTTATTGACTTGTTTATTGTTTACTCCATGTGTAACTCTGTGTTGTTGTCTGTTCACACTGCTATGCTTTATCTTGGCCAGGTCGCAGTTGCAAATGAGAACTTGTTCTCAACTAGCCTACCTGGTTAAATAAAGGTGAAATAAAATGTATTTTTTTTATTTTTAAGTATGCCGGCCCGAGGAGACGCACTGGAGACCAGACGCGTTGAGCCGGCTTCATGGCACCTGGCTCAATACTCAATCTAGCCCTGCCAGTGCGGGGAGGTGGAATAACCCGCACCGGGCTATGCACACGTACAGGAGACACCGTGCGCTCTACCGCATAACACGGTGTCTGCCCGTACTCTCGCTCTCCACGGTAAGATCGGGAAGTTGGCACAGGTCTCCTACCTGACTTCGCCACACTACCCTTTAGCCCCCCCAAGAAATTTTTGGGCTTGACTAACAGGCTTCCTACCGCATCGTCGTGCTGCCTCCATTCGCCGGTATCCCTCCTCACACTGTGCCAAAGAATCCCAGGCGGGCTCCGGCTTTCTCCCTGGGTCGATCGCCCACCTGTCGATCTCCTCCCACGTAGTGTAGTCCAGATTTTGCTCCTGTTTCCGTGCTGCCTCCTCATACCGCCGCCTCTCGGCTTTAGCTGCCTCCAGCTCTTCACGAGGGCGACGATATTCTCCAGGTTGTGCCCATGGACCTTTACCGTCCAGTATTTCCTCCCATGTCCAGGAATCCTGCGATCGCTGCTGCTGCTTTCTCCCACGCCGCTTGGTCCTTGGTTGGTGGGTGATTCTGTAACGGCTGATTTCCTCCTCTTCGTCTGAAGAGATCGGACCAAAACGCAGCGTGTTGTGAAGACATGATGAATTTATTTAGACAAGACGAAACACGAAGTACACTTGAATAAATTACAAAAAAACAAAAACGACGTAGACCGACCTGAACATGAGAACTTACATAAAATGAAGAACGCACGAACAGACTAGACAAAACGAAACAGTCCCGTGTGGTACATAAACTGACACGGAAGACAATCACCCACCAACAAACGGTGTGAACAGCCTACCTTAATATGGTTCTCAATCAGAGGAAACGTCAAACACCTGCCCCTAATTGAGAACCATATCAGGCAACACATTGAACCCAACATAGAAACACATAACTTAGACTACCCACCCAGATCACGCCCTGACCATACTAAACACATACAAAAACAACGGAAAACAGGTCAGGAACGTGACAAGGATAGAAAACACTCTAAAGTTTCCAAAACTGTCAAAATATTGTCTGTGAGTATAACAGAACTGATTTTGCAGGCGAAAACCTGCGTCAAGAAGATAAGAGCTGATTGCTCTGAATTAGTTACTAATTAACCTGTAACATTACTTCAATAATACTCAAATGCAATATAAAGTGATTGTCTTACCCTCACCCTTTGGGGAGAAGTACCCAGTCGCGCCAATAAAGCCTGCCAGTCCCAGCATAGTCAACAATAGAAACATCATGGTCGATCTCATCATCCTGAAGGGAAAGCGCAGAGCAAATTCAACAACGGCTTTAATAGGAACCAGTCCACAGAAACATTGTCATAAAGACTGAAACAATCTTTTAGGCTGCAATTCAATCACAATATATCATTATTATCACTTATAATTTCAGCTCATCAATAAATAACAATATTATCTAACCAATAAGCACATATGTTCTACCAACAGGGGTGGAGCATGGAAATACCAAGCAAACAACAAGACTGCAAATGGAAGGTGTTTTATTTTCTGCGGCAGCAGTTAATAGTTTAGCCTCAGCTTCATTCTTATATTCAATAGATTCGTAGTTTCACACGTCAATAATCAAACTTCAGAGAGCTCCGCATATATAAAATCTTCAGCTCTGTTGCTCGCAAAAGTACTATCATAATTGCTTGATACTAATCAAAACATAAAAAGAGCATAGATGAGGAGGCATGCACACTCTTAGCGAACGACATACAGTGCCTTCAGAATGTATTCACACCCCTTGACTTTTCCCACATTTTGCTGTGCTACAAAGTGGGATTCAAATGGATTTAGTTGTCCTTTATTTTGTCAACTGTCTACACAAAATACTCTGTAATGTCAAAGTGGAAGAAAAATTTGAACATTTGTAAGACATACAATTAAAAATACAATGAATATATCGTGATTAGATAAGTATTCAACCCCCAGTACATGTCAGAATCACCTTTGACAGCGCTTACAGCTGTGAGTCTTTCTGTGTACGTCTCTAAGAGCTTTCCACACCTGGATTGTGCAACAATTTCCCATTATTCATTTCAAAATTCTTCAAGCTCTGTCAAATTGCTTGTTGATCGTTGCTAGACAACCATTTTCAGGTCTTGCCATATATTTTCAAACAGATTTGAGTCAAAACTGTAACTCGGCCACACAGGAACATTCACTTCTCCAGCAGTGCAGGCTGCTGAGGGGAGGACGGCTCATATTGATGGCTGGAATGGAGTCAATGGAATGGTATCAAGCACATGGAAAGCACATGTTTGATACCATTTTATTGACTCCATTCCAGCCATTATTATGAGCCGTCCTCCACTGAGCAGCCTCCACTGAACTCTAGTGTAGATTTGGCCTTGTGTTTTAGGTTATTGTTCTGCTGAAAGGTGAATTCATCTCCCAGTGTTTGGAGGAAAGTAGACTGAATCAGGTTTTCTTCTAGGATTATGCCTGTGCTTAGCTCCATTCCGTTTATTTTTTATCCTGAAAAACTCCCCAGTCCTTAACGATTACAAGCATACCCATAACATGATGCAGCCACCACGATGCTTGAAAATATAGAGAATGGTACTCAGTAATGTCTTGTATTGGACATGCCTCAAACATAACACTTTGTATTCAGGACAAAAAGTGGATTGCTTGTCAACATTTTGTACAGTACTACTTTAGTGCCTAGTTGCAAACACGATTCATGTTTTTGAATATTTGTATTATGTACAGGCTCCTTATTTTCACTCTATTAGTTGGGTTAGTATTCTGGAGTAACAACAATGTTGTAGATCTAACCTCTGTTTTCTCCTAAAGCAGCCATTAAACTCTGTGACTGTTTTAAAGTCACCATTGGCCTCATGGTGAAATCCCTGAGCGGTTTTCATCCTCTCTGGCAACTAAGTTAGAAAGGACGCCTATGTCTTTGTAGTGATTGGGTGTACTGATACACCATCGAAAGTGTAATTAATAACTTCACCATGCTCAAAGGGATATTCAATGTCTGCATGTCATATTATGTTATAACAGCTTACATAACTTGTCATAACCTGTTATATGGTCATAACACTGTCATGACACATATTTGGACCTTTTGTGACATATATTGCATTATTTTTAAGTGTTAAACTTTTTTTATAATGAGTATATACACTACTGGTCAAAAGTTTTAGAACACCTACTCATTCAAGGGTTTTTTCTTTATTTTTATTTCTTACATTGTAGATTAATAGTGAAAACATTAAAACTATGAAATAACACATATGGAATCATGTAGTAACCAAAAAAGTGTTAAACAAATCAAAATATATTTTATATTTGAGATTCTTCAAATAGTCACCGTTTGTCTTGATGACAGCTTCACACACGCTTGGCATTCTCTCAACCAGCTTCACCTGGAATGCTTTCCAACATTCTTGAAGGAGTTCCTACATATGCTGAGCACTTGTTGGCTGCTTTTCCTTCACTCTGCGGTCCAACTCATTCCAAACCATCTCAATTTGGTTGAGGTCGGGGGATTGTGGAGGCCAGGTCATCTGATGCAGCACTCCATCACTCTCCTTCTTGGTCAAATAGCCCTTACACAGCCTGGAGGTGTGTTGGGTCATTGTTCTGTTGAAAAACAAATGATTGTCCCACTAAGCACAAACCAGGTGGGATGGCGTATCGCTGCAGAATGCTGTGGTACTGTAGCCATGCTGGTTAAGTGTGCCTTGAAATCTTAATAAATCACAGACAGTGTCACCAACAAAACACCCACACACCATAAGACCTCCTCCTCCATGATTTACAGTGGGAAATATACATGCGGAGATCATGCATTCACCCACACCGTGTCTCACAAAGACACAGCGGTTGAAACCAAAACTCTCTAATTTGGATTCCAGACAAAAGGACAAATTTCCACGGTCTAATGTCCATTGCTCGTGTTTCTTGGCCCAAGCAAGTCTCTTCTTCTTATTGGTGTCCTTTAGTAGTGGTTTCTTTGCAGCAACTCGACCATGAAGGCCTGATTCACACAGTCTCCTCTGAACAGTTGATGTTGAAATGTGTCTGTTACTTGAACTCTGTGAAGCATGTATTTGGGCTGCAATTTCTGAAGCTGGTAACTCTAATGAACGTATCCTCTGCAGCAGAGGTATCTCTGGGTCTTCCTGTCCTGTGGCGGTCCTCATGAGAACCAGTTTCATCAGAGCGCTTTATTGTTTTTGCAACTGCACTTGAAGAAACTTTAAAAGTTCTTGAAATGTTCCATATTGATTGATCTTCATATCTTAAAGTAATGATGGACTGTCGTTTCTCTTTGCTTATTTAAGTTGTTCTTGCCATAATATGGACTTGGTCTTTTACCAACTAGGGGTATCTTCTGATTACCAACCCTACCTTGTCACATCACAACTGATTGGATCAAACGCATTAAGAAGGAAAATTAAGAAATTAAGAAACGCATTAAGAAATTACACAAATTAACAAGGCACACTTGTTAATTTATATGCATTCCAGGTGACTACCTCATGAAGCTGGTTGAGAGAATGCCAAGAGTGTGCAAAGCTGTCATCAAGGCAAAGGGTGGCTATTTGAAGAATCTCAAATATAAAATATATTTTGATTTGTTTAACACTTTTGGTTACTACATGATTCCGTAAGTGTTATTTCATAGTTTCAATGTCGTCATTATTATTTTACAATGTAGAAAATAGTAAAAATAAAGAAAAACCCTTGAATGAGTAGGTGTTCTAAAATGTTTGACCGGTAGTGTATAATCTACAAAACCTGCTAACTTAAAACTTTTACATGAAGAACTTTAGTTCAAATAAAATGTAATAGTACACAAAAGTAATTGAAATACATATCTAATTTAGGCCTTATTTTACCATGGGCATTCCCTGTAAGCCAACACAAATGAACAAAACACAAGTAAATGGTCAATGGTTCAAAGTAAGAGTTATCTAAAGTTAAAGTAAGGTAGTTACTTACAAGTATTTAGGAGCTGTCGATTGAAGAATGTGAGTGGCAGGTTTCAGTGGGAGGTTGCAGTTGCAGGTTGCAGTCGTGAGGTGATGGAGCAGCCTAATATCCCTGCTCATGTAAAGGGGGCGTGGTAAGGATGAGGACATGGATGGCATGAAGCATTGACCATGTATCTGAATAAACTGAGGGAGGCGATTTGAACCACTGTACATAAAACGTGACCAAGTGTGACCGAAACTTACACGAGAGCCACAATGACTCAACATACTCCAGAAGCACAATCAATACCACTGCGGCAGGCGTTGAAAATGTGTGTGAGCTATACACACTGGGGTGAGTGTGTAGTGTTTATTTAATGTGTCAATGTATTTGTACCTGTCAAATTAACACAATGTTTTTTGGGGGTTTTAAGCAATTGATAACAATGCCTAACTCCGCAATGCTTTAAGCTTGAAACAAGCTGTTGATTTCAAGAGCAGGATGTGATTCTGATGCACATGGGGATATCTGGATCGTCTTTATGTCATTCAGAGGCTGTGCTACAACCGTCTTAAAGTGGCAATCAGCAGTAGAAACAATAACAAAGCGCTCTCCCCACCTCTGCCTTGGTCAAAAGCTGAGGGATGGGACTGGAGAAATGTCATCAATCTCAAATTCATAGACAGAGTTATGGATGCAAGGATTGACCATCCATGATATCAAAATTATAGTTTTAACCAGGCTATGTATGTCACGTTCTGACCTATGTTCTTTTGTTATTTCTTTGTTTTAGTATGGTCAGGGCGTGAGTTGGGTGGGTTATCTATGTTTGTATTTCTATGTTGGGTTTTTCGTTTGGCCTGATATGGTTCTCAATCAGAGGCAGGTGTTAGTCGTTGTCTCTCATTGGGAACCATATTTAGGGAGCCTGTTTTCTGTTGTGTTTTGTGGGTGGTTGTCTGCCGTGTCTGTGTGTTCCACACGGAACTGTTTCGGTTTTCGTTCGTTCAATTTATTGTTTTGTATTTCAGTGTTCAGTTTGTTCTATTAAAGTTTCATCATGAACACTTACCACGCTGCGCTTTGGTCCTCCTCTCTTTCTCCAGATGAAGATCGTTACAGAACCACCCACCAACAACGGACCAAGCAGCGTGGTAACAGGCAGCAGCAGCGGCCGAAATCTGGAGAGGAATGGACATGGGAGGATATTCTAGACGGCAAGGGATGTTACACATGGGAGGAGATTCTGGCTGGAAGGGATCGCCTTCCATGGGAACAGGTGGGGGCAGCCAGGAGAACGGAGGCAATAGAAAAAGGGAACCGGCGTTACGAGGGAACACGGCTGGCAAGGAAGCCCGAGAGGCAGCCCCAAAAATGTATTGGGGGGGGCACACGGGGGGTGTGGCTAAGCCAGGTAGGAGACCTGAGCCAACTCCCCGTGCTTACCGTGGAGAGCGAGCGTATGGGCAGACACCGTGTTATGCGGAAGAGCGCACGGTTTCTCCAGTACGTGTGCATAGCAGTGCCTCGTATCGGCCGGGCTAGAGTGGGCATCGAGCCAGGAGGGATGATCAGCGCATCTGGCCTCCAGTGCGTCTCCTCGGCCCGGGTTATACTGCACCAGCCCTACGCACGGTGTCCCCGGTTCGCCAGCACAGCCCAGTGCGGCCTGTTCCAACTCCCCGCACTTGCCGGGCTACAGGGGGTATCCAGCCAGGACGACTTGTGCTAGCTCTGCGCTCGAGACTGCCAGTGCGCCTCCACGGCCCAGTGTATCCGGTGCCTCGGCCAAGGAAGAGGCCTCCTGCATGTCTCCCCAGCCTGGAGAGTCCTGTGCCTGTGATAAGCCCTAACCCTCAGGCATGTCTCCCCAGCCTGGTGAGTCCTGTGCCTGCTGCCAGAGCCAGGCCTCCTGTGTGTCTCTCCACTCCAGTGATGATCCATGACACGAAGCCTCCAGTGATGATCCATGGCAAGAAGCCTCCAGTGGTAATCCATGGCACGAAGCCTCCAGTGGTGATCCATGGCACGAAGCCTCCAGTGATGATCCATGGCAAGAAGCCTCCAGTGATGATCCATGGCAGGAAGCCTCCAGTGATGATCCATGGCAGGAAGCCTCCAGTGATGATCCATGGCACGAAGCCTCCAGTGATGATCCATAGCACGAAGCCTCCAGTGATGATCCATGGCACGAAGCCTCCAGTGATGATCCATGGCACGAAGCCTCCAGTGATGATCCATGACACGAAGCCTCCAGTGATGATCCATGGCAAGAAGCCTCCAGTGATGATCCATGGCACGAAGCCTCCAGTGATGATTCATGGCACGAAGCCTCCAGTGAGGATCCATGGCACGAAACCTCCAGTGAGGAGTTATGGCACGAGGCCTCCAACGAATGCCGTCAGTCCGGAGCCTCCAGCGACGCCCTCTAGTCCGGAGCCTCCTGCGTCGCCCTCCAGTCCGGAGCCTCCAGCGACGCCCTCCAGTCCGGACCCTCCAGAGTCTCCCTCCTGTCCGGAGCAGCCAGAGTCTCCCTCCTGTCCGGAGCAGCCAGAGTCGGCCTCCTGTCCGGAGCAGCCAGAGTCGCCTTCCTGTCCGGAGCAGCCAGAGTCGCCCTCCTGTCCGGAGCACCCAGAGTCGCCCTCCTGTCCAGAGCAGCCAGAGTCGCCCTCCTGTCCGGGGCCCGCTGCGAGGGTCCCCAGTCCGGGGTCGGCGGTAAGGGTCCCCGCTCCAGAGGCGCCACCTAAGTGGGCCAAGACTAAGGTGGAGCGGGGTCCACGTCCCCCACCAGAGCCGCCACCGCGGTGAAATGCCCACCCAGACCCTCCCCTATAGGTTCAGGTTTTGCGGCCGGAGTCCGCACCTTGGGGGGGGGGGGGGGGGGGTCTGTCACGCCCTGACCTTAGAGATCCTTTTTATGTCTCTATTTTGGTTGGTTAGGGCGTGAGTTTGGGTGGGCATTCTATGTCTGGTGTTCTATGTTCTATGTTTTGTATTTCTATGTGTTTGGCCTGGTATGGTTCCCAATCAGAGGCAGCTGTCTATCGTTGTCCCTGATTGAGAACCATACTTAGGTAGCCTGTTCCCACCTGTGTTGGTGGGTAGTTGTTTTCTGTTTTGTGTGTCTACACCAAATAGAACTGTTTGTTTGTGCCGTTTTGATAATTTTTGTACTAGTGTTCGGTTATAATAAATGAATCATGGACACGTACCACGCTGCACCTTGGTCCTCACCTTCTTCCACCAACAGCCGTTACAGAAGAGCTGCTGGCAAAACGCACGAAAGTGCTGTTTGAATGAATGCTTACGAGCCTGCTGCTGCCTACCACCGCTCAGTCAGACTGCTCTATCAAATCATAGACTTAGTTATAACATAATAACACACAGAAATATGAGCCTTAGGTCATTAATATGGTCGAATCCGGAAACTATCATCTCGAAAACAAGACGTTTATTCTTTCAGTGAAATACGGAACCGTTACGTATTTTATCTATCTGGTGGCATCCATAAGTCTAAATATTCCTGTTACATTGCACAACCTTCAATGTTATGTCATAATTACGTAAAATTCTGGCAAATTAGGCGGCCCAAACTGTTGCATATACACTGACTCTGCGTGCAATGAACGCAAGAGAAGTGACACAATTTCACCTGGTTAATATTGCCTGCTAACCTGGATTTCTTTTAGCTAAATATGCAGGTTAAAAAATATATACTTCTGTGTATTGATTTTAAGAAAGGCATTGATGTTTATGGTTAGGTACACATTGGAGCAACGATACGCACCGCATCGATTATATGCAACGCAGGACACGCTAGATAAACTAGTAATATCATCAACCATGTCTAGTTAACTAGCGATTATGATTGATTGATTGTTTTTTATAAGATAAGTTTAATGCTAGCTAGCAACTTACCTTGGCTTACTGCATTCGCGTAACAGGCAGGCTCCTCATGCAGTGCAATGTAATCAGGTGGTTAGAGCGTTGGACTAGTTAACTGTGAGGTTGCAAGATTGAATCTCCCGAGCTGACAAGGTAAAAATCTGTCGTTCTGCCCCTGAACAAGGCAGTTAACCCACCGTTTCTAGGCCGTCATTGAAAATAAGAATGTGTTCTTAACTGACTTGCCTAGTTAAATAAAGATTAAATAAAGGTGTAAAAAAATATATTAAAAAATCGGCCAAATCGGTGTCCAAAAATACAGATTTCCGATTGTTATGAAAACAATCGGCCGTAATTAATCGGCCGTTCCAATTAATCGGCCGACCTCTAGTGGCAACACATCTGTGGAAACAAAACTGCTTGATTTTGTTGAATTGAAAGCAGAAACAGCAGAGGAGATTGCAGCTGAGGTCCTGGTGGTCATCCAAAAATATAACCTGAGTTTAACCAAAGTTAAAAATGCTCTGCAGCGGGAGGTGATTGGCTTAGGTTGTCCTGCCCACATCATTCATAACACGGCCAGAACAGCTTTGGATATGATTCCCCTTGATGTTGAGTACCTGCTCACCAAGATATTTTCATATTTTCACCGTCAGAGTAGAAAGACTGAAGAGCTTTTGTGAGTTTGTTGGCCAGGAGTACCATAACATTTTAGAACACAGCAATGTTCGCTGGCTGTCCATGCTCCCTGCTCTAGAAAGAGTGCTGAAAATGTATGTGCCATTGAAATCCTTTTTTCTTTCTGAAGACAAATGCCCTGTTGTCCTGCAAACAATGTTCGAAGATCCACTGACTGAACTTTGGCTGGAATTTGTCCATGGAAACTTGACCGTATTCAGTGACACGATCAAGATGCTTGAAGGCCAGGACCGCTGTGCTGTGGAGTCAGCTGCAATTCTGAGAAACATTGAGGCAAAATTGACTGCAAGACGTGATGACAACCAGTTTTGGTCAGAGGACTTTTGAGAGAGCTAGAGGGAAATGGTGCAATGTCTAAAGAGAGCTTTCTCAAAACATCCCAATCATTCTTCACTACGGCTGTGAACTACTTGCAGGCATTGGGGAAAGTACACAGATAATCTAAAAGGGTTACATTGTCTCCTTTTAAAAAGGCAACCTCAGCGTGAAGAGATCCAGAAGGTAGCAGCCACATTGCAGGAAAAACGCCCCATTGTGACCATCAATGAGGATGCATTGTTTGACGAGGTTACTGGCCTGCAAGAGTTCCTAAAGGGGGGGATCGCTTGAAGAATGGAAAACATCGGAGACACCGCTTAGTCAGAGATGGAGCACGGTGGTTACCCACTTCAAAGAGAACGACATCCCACACACTAACCTGGCTAGATTAGTGTCTGTTGTCATGTGCTTACCTGGAAGTAATGCACCAGTCGAGAGAGTGTTCTCCCAAATGAATGATATATGGACAGCAGCAAGAAATAGGTTCACTGTTCCTACCACCAAGGCCATGCTTATTGTGAAGACCAACTTCAACCTCCCCTGCCAGGAGTTCATGGCCAAAGACAGAGCAATCCTGAATAAAATACATTCTTCTGAGAAATATACAGATTAGCTTGGTATAAGTGGTAACTACATAATATAATCTCATCATCGTCTTATTTCTTTATTATGTGGTTAAGTATTTCACATAGACTATTGTCTGTTTTTTCAATTTTTCTCATGTTCTCTTCTGCTCTTGTTCTACCCAGACTACCAGGACCACTGAATGGCTGTTCAGATCGGACAGTTCGGTCTTGTCTGGAGTGTTTCTGTAATATAGTTGTTTTCTCTATCACAGTGTGCCCGTTAGACTAAATACATGAAACCGGAATTGTCCCCCTTTTTTATTTCATAGATAATAACATTGGATATTTGAATGATATATTTACCGCCAAACTGGAAATGTCCCCGGTTTTAATTTCAGAAATCTGGTCACCTTATGTTAGGGCGAGGTTGCAAAGTAGCTAAAAGGTAGTAAGTAGTTTAAAGTTGCTAATGATCTAAAATCAGTGCTTAATTGAGCCGGATCCTGCTACCTCTCCAATGGGACTGTTTTGTTTCGGGACCTATTTGGCTGGATCCGGTACCTCTCATGGCATGAAAAATAATTGTCACCTTTTGCGATGAAAAAAAGATAATAAAAGCGATCAAATTGAATTCGAGTCGCTCAGCCTGATATTCTAAGAGTTGATTTGGGTTGGTTCTGAACAGGTTTATGGTTTGCGCAACATTGTAACCTATGTTTGAGACCAACGCTTGGCCGTGTCTTGTGTGAGAAGCGCGGCAGTATCTCTCGCATAATTATAATGAGATTTGTATTATCTCATTCCCTCTCTGCTGTGATAGACATGAGCTTGCAACTCTCATCTCTCCTGCGTTGCACTTCATCATTTATTTCCTTATATAATCATTGCCGTGCGAAGGGTTCTGAAAGAACTGCAGCGCCCCTGTAAATTGAAATACATTAGCCAAAATTATAGAATTACTGCTGTCTGTTCATAAAGAAATGACATCATTCAGAATAGCCTACTACGCCAAGAGAAGCCCTATAATTTAGCCACAGAGGATCAATCGCTTATTTTTTTTTAAATAAATAGCCTAGCTGTGGATTGTAGCCCAATAACAAGGAATAGCCTACAGTCGGGAAGTCTGTCGGTGAAAAAGCAGCATGCAGACAAAACAGGACTTTCACAATATTTCAAATACAATTGAGGGAAAACAAAGGTTAGAAAGCAAATGGCTCCTGCTGAAAAGTGAAGACTGTGCTGCAGGCTACCAAAATATTTGATCAATTTCCAAATATTGTTTTGAGAGAGAGAGAGAGAGAGAGAGAGAGAGAGAGAGAGAGAGAGAGAGAGAGAGAGAGAGAGAGAGGCTTTGGGCACGAGCCCATCCGCCATCACAATGAGCTGTGCGTCATTGTGCGAGTCAGTGAAACTGGATAGCATTTTTAGGATTATAATTTCCTCCTCGTATTGTAGCCTACAATATGTGTCTCCACACACCTAGGCTATTGATGGATTCAAGACAAGGTATTTTTTTATTGATCTCAGATTCTCAGTTTGTCCGTGTCAAAGTAGCCTGTCATTTCCATCATTTGTGCGATATTAAAAAAGATTCTGCCAAAGTCTCCAAAATAAAATGACATAGAATCCCACGAAATGTGTTAATAAAAGGCAAACATTTTCAAGGACCCTAGGCTACTAAAAATGTTCCCAATGGGTACAACTTCTGCAAGCACCTCTACTCTAGTGCTCAATGCCACTTCGCAAATGCGATGATATGCATGCAATATTTTTTTTTTTTTTTAAGCATTCCGGTACCTCAGAACTCCTCAGGACACTCCCCTCTCGTGCTAACTTTTTGTTCTGGCACCTCCCGATTGACAAATTAACAAAATGCTAAAGTTGTCCATGCTAGCCATGATGAGATTAGAACACGCTAGACATTAATTCATTCATTCATTGTATTTGATGGGCCTATGATTCAGTGAGGGAGTTTTTTGCTCTTCCTGGTTTTCCCCTTTTTACTCAAAGTGATCGTTGCTAAAGTCTGCATATACACTATGGACGTTTATTTGCTAATTGTTCATGTCAAAATTTGACTTGAATGTAGGCTGTATGGTGTATTTAATATACACTACATGACCAAAAGTATGTGGACAACTGCTCGTCGAACATCTCATTCCAAAATCATGGGCACTAACATGGAGTTTGTCCCACATTTGCTGCTATAACATCCTCCACTCTTCTGGGAAGGCTTTTCAATAGATGTTGGAACATTGCTGCAGGGACTTGCTTCCATTCAGCCACAAGAGCATTAGTGAGGTCGGGCACTGATGTTGGGCGATTAGGCGTCGGTCGCAGTCAGGGTTCCAATTCATCCAAAAGATGTTCAATGGGGTTGAGGTCAGGTCTCTGTGCAGGCCAGTCAAGTTCTTCCACACCGATCTCAACAAACCATCTCTGTATTGACCTTGCATTGTGCACGGGGGCATTATCATGCTGAAAAAGGAAAGGGCCTTTCACAAACTGTTGCCACAAAGTTGGAAGCACAGAATCGTGTAGAATGTCATTGTATGCTGTAGCGTTACGATTTCCCTTCACTGGAACTAAGGGTCCTAGCCTGAACTATGAAATACAGCCCCAGACCATTAATCCTCCGACACCAAACTTTACAGTTGGCACTATGCATTGGGGCAGGTAGCGTTCTCCTGGCATCCCAGATTTGTCCGTCGGACTGCCAGATGGTTCTCTTATCACTCCAGAGAACGCGTTTCCACTGCTCCAGAGTCCAATGGTCGACAAGCTTTATACCACTCCAGCCGACGCTTGGCATTGTGCATGGTGATCTTAGGCTTGTGTGGCTGCTCGACAATGGGAACCCATTTCATGAAGCTCCCCACGAACCGTTATTGTGCTGACGTTGCTTCCAGAGTGGTGGTGAGTGTTGCAACCAAGGACAGACGATTTTTACACGCTACGCTCTTCAGCACTTGGCAGTCCCGTTCTGTGAGCTTGTGTGGCCTACCACTTCGCAGCTATGTCTATGGAGATTGCATGGCTGTGTGCTCGATTTTATACACCTGCCAGCAACGGGTGTGGCTGAAATAGCCAAATCCACTCATTTGAAGGGGTGTCCACATACCTTTGTGTACATTTATATTCTGGACTCTGACATTGCTTGTTCTGATATTTCTTAATTTTTCTTCTAACTTTTTGGATTACGTGCATATTGTATTGCTAGGTATTATTACTGCACTGTTGGAGATAGAAATACAATAACTGCAATATCATCTGTAAATCTGTGTATGTGACCAATAAACTTTGATTTGATCTACGTTTCTTATTTCATGAAACTACACAAATACTTCACATCAGGCAAACATGATATGCTTTGACTCATGGGTGTGGGGAGTGTGCCCCTTTCTGTCCAATGAGGTCATTTCTGGACAACATTTCTGAAAGTAAAAATATGATTCCACTTTAGAATAGGGAACACATTTTAAGGTCCTATGTCCTTAATAGTCCAACATTGAGACAGCTTACTGAGAATCTGTTTCTTGTGTAACTTGCTCTTTATTAAATACTATATTAAATACTATATCTTTATTATGGCTAACAAATAGGTTATTAAGGATTGGCCAGTAACACTTGACTTATGTTTGAATAAGAAAACACTTACAGTAGTTGAGGCCTAATAAGACATAATGAAGACCTTATTAGCTACTTATATGCACACTTACAAACTACAAATTAGTGTGTAATATGTGTCACTGTGTTTTTAAAATTATGATCATGTCTAGCCTTTATTGTAACAAGTGCGCTTTAAAATAATAAAATCACAAAGGTAAAAACAAAATTTTTCTTTCTATTGTATCAATACATTTTAAATATGGTAGTCTATATGATTGTTTATGTGGCATATCACTTTATGAATGTCTATTATGACCATTTATTAGGACTGTGTTATAGTACCTGCATGTGTTTGACATTGTCATTTTCTGTAGAGGTGAATGATTCAGATGGCCACCAGAGGGCCAGAGACTGTTCATCTGAGGAGAGGCAGGGACTGAGAGACAGTAGGCCTAGATGTTCCATGTGAATACAGTGGAGTAAAATCTCCCCTGTAGAATCTGTGGCCCGTACTCATAAAGCATCTCAGACTGGGAGTGCTGATCTAGGATCAGGACCCTGTTGTCCATGTCATCTTATTCATTAGGATTGTAAAGGTAAAACTAATCCTAGATAAGCATTCCTACACTGGGGTGCTTTATGAGTACAGCCCAGCATGCCTTTGACTAATAGTACCGTATCCTATATATCACAGTAATATTTACGTGGGCTAATGTGCAACTGTGCTCAAATCCTCTAGGAGCCGCACAACATTCTGTGTCACTCCCAGGCGGGGCCCATTGATGTTCCCAGTCCGATCGGGACTCTCAGAACCTGCAAAATGTGCCCGTTTCATCTCTCAATTACAGAATTAGTTTGGATTGCTGATGTTCAGGCCTTTATCCGTCACAATATGGCTCAAGTTTGTTGAAGTGTTAAAAATAAATAAATCCTAAAAGAAAAGTCATGCATCACCGGCAGCTGGTGCTGTTTCAAAGCAGCCCCATCCCCTTAAAGATGAAATCAATTTCGTTTCAAGTCCTGTACCTCTGCTGGATGATGAGGGCTCTAGGGGTGGGGTTTTTATTGGGAGTGAAGAGGGGAGAGAGAAAAAAAATCTGTTTGATTTGTCAGAACTTCTTTAGATTAATATACAGCTGTCACTATACTGAGGAACCAGACCTCATCATCACCTTTCATCTGGCTGATTTAACCCCAGGCACCAGACACACCTTTCACACACACACACACACGCACGCTCACAAACACGCACATGCATGTGTACGTGTGTGAGTATGGTTATGTCTTTGGTGTGTGTCTCTGTCGTTGAATGTCAATGTGTTGCCACACTCGACCAAAGACAACCCTAGTTGTCTATCTGTCTAGTCCACACGTTTACAGGGTCACATGAGCACGTCGTCAGAGTGGCAGTCTAATTGAGTGCGATGGGCTTTTGAAGGACCAGTTGCACTCCCAGGCTCGGGCTCTAATGCAAACAGAGACATCAAGAGTCTCTCTGTGATTTGAGAGTGTTTAAATAACACATTGTGTTCAATCACCAGCCAGGCAGGCCTCACAAGGCACATAAAGAGAGAGGGGGTAGGGTGGAGGGAGAGAGAGAGAGAGAAATACAGAGAGTTGGGGAGAGAGAAGGAGAGAGAAAAGAGGTTACATTCTAATACGAGTATGATGAATTGTTTACACATGTGGATCTCTCAGTACAGTGATCAAGTATTCTAGACTCGGATATTACAGTTGTGCTGTACAAACAGGCACACGCACACATGAAACACATTCATACACACACACACACACACACTCAGCATGTTTAAGAAACATACTGTAGCTGATCTCTGTACCAGTACTATTGTACACTCAGGGTAGTTTGGAGACTCGGTGAGCGACAAGAGCACTTATGCATGAAACCCTTTGGCTCTGAGGAACACTAATCAGTCAAGCCCGTACTCTGAGAAACAAGCAGGGCTGCCTGAGTGGGACAGGAGTGGGATCATTATTAATTAACACGTTTAAAAGTGAAGGCACACTCTGAGACATCACTAATTACTGCTGCTGGTGCTGCACTTAAAACACATCTGAGACTCAGCACACACTGTAGCGTGTGTGTGGATGTGTGTGTGTGTGTTTGCTTAACTGTAATGTCATAACGCACACTTTGGTTCCTCCTCTGTGTGTTCCATGCTCCTACCCCAGTGCACATTCCTCCACCTCGGCTTAAACACACACACACACACACGCGCGCGCGCGCACGCACGCACGCACGCACGCACGCACGCACACACACACACACACACACACACACACACACACACACACACACACACACACACACACACACACACACACACACGCACACGCACACGCACACACACACACACACACACAAACAAACTTCAGCTGTCCCCTGGCCAGGACGATTTTCTGCATAGCCATGAAATACCTCTTCACCTGTGTGTGTTTAGTTTAATTTAGTCCCTCAATGAGTTCCACGGACAGAAAGGAGTATTGAAGTATCTGTCAGTTGACGGCCTCAGTTTAGTGCATAGAGCAGGGCTAGGGTGTGGGCTGTGTTATTATTACATTACAGTAAGACAATTATTTACAATTAATTCCATTCTAACACACACAGACTGCCATGGACTCAAACTGGGTGAGCAAGTAAAACAATAGACCTATAGCATATTTATTATTATTATAGTTATTAGAAAAAGAGGGTTGTTATTAATAAAACTTTTTTTTTTACTATGAACTGTTAAAAGTGCTCATATTGCCGGCTGCATATTTGCTGGCTGCAGCCAGGAGGCACTCAAAAAGAATGGGGATTATTCATTATCAATAATATTTTGGGTAAACCCTTCGAAATATAGTATCTCTATGAGTAAAACTTTCATCGTAAAGTTTGCTCATCAAAACCCTGACAATGTCATTTAAGTCAATACAGCAAAGTATCCCGCTCTTTTCTTGTCTTCTTATACTTGAACACACACTTCATTATCTCAATACCTAACTGTCTCGTCTATATTTATTGGAATCGCATAAACACACACCTCTCCTGTGTTGCCGCTCTCCCCATCCCATTCCTAAGTGGAAAGGCAGGTCTATAGATGATTCACACCCTGTCTGCTGTTTTAGGGACATTAGAGGTTCTGGAATGTGCAACTCAGCATTGAGAGAAACGTGGAAGTCTTAAACCCTGGTATTTTATGTCACCTCCCCTCTTTCACATGGGTTGTTGATGAAAATTCAGGTGATAATACCTTTCCAGGAGAAGTAGGTTCTGTCTCTAATGGCACCCTATCTATTCCCTATGCAGCGCACTACTTTTGACCAGAGTCCTATGCTCCCTGGTCAAAAGTAGTGCACTATATAGGGTATAGGGTGCCATTTGGGATGTAGTCATAGAGAGATCCAACAGGATCCTTGGAGAATGAAAAAGTAAGATTTACATTTACATTTAAGTCATTTAGCAGACGCTCTTATCCAGAGCGACTTACAAATTGGTGCATTCACCTTATGATATCCAGTGGAACAACCACTTTACAATAGTGCATCTAACTCTTTTAAGGGGGGGGGGGGTTAGAAGGATTACTTTATCCTATCCTAGGTATTCCTTAAAGAGGTGGGGTTTCAGGTGTCTCCGGAAGGTGGTGATTGACTCCGCTGACCTGGCGTCGTGAGGGAGTTTGTTCCACCATTGGGGTGCCAGAGCAGCGAACAGTTTTGACTGGGCTGAGCGGGAACTGTACTTCCTCAGAGGTAGGGAGGCGAGCAGGCCAGAGGTGGATGAACGCAGTGCCCTTGTTTGGGTGTAGGGCCTGATCAGAGCCTGAAGGTACGGAGGTGCCGTTCCCCTCACAGCTCCGTAGGCAAGCACCATGGTCTTGTAGCGGATGCAAGCTTCAACTGGAAGCCAGTGGAGAGAGCGGAGGAGCGGGGTGACGTGAGAGAACTTGGGAAAGTTGAACACCAGACGGGCTGCGGCGTTCTGGATGAGTTGTAGGGGTTTAATGGCACAGGCAGGGAGCCCAGCCAACAGCGAGTTGCAGTAATCCAGACGGGAGATGACAAGTGCCTGGATTAGGACCTGCGCCGCTTCCTGCGTGAGGCAGGGTCGTACTCTGCGAATGTTGTAGAGCATGAACCTACAGGAACGGGTCACCGCCTTAAAGTCAAGATGCTTGACTTTCTCAACTCTGAACCTTTTTCTCTCATGAAAAACACCACATTGAAGTCTAAAATCATCTTTCTCATAACCTTCATTTCTAATTTTGCATGACTAGGTACAAATGTTTAGTACAACTGGTGCTATGTCTACTGGTAGGATGTGCAGGTGAGAGACCCTCCACTCTGACATGCTCCTACCTCCATGTAGGCCTCAGGTTTGAGACAGTAGACTACACGATCTGTCTCTCTCTGTCTTTCTCATTCTCTCCCTCTCAATCTCTCTGTAGCACTTTTGTCTCTCCCTCTCTATTTCCATATTCCTCTCTGTCTCGCTCCCCATCTCCCTCTCTCTAGGGTTGTATGAATCCACCGTCAGCTTGTCTTTCTCTGGCACTGCTGCACACCATCTCTCCCCTCTCTCCTTCTCACTCTCACTCTCCGCACCGGGTGGGAGGACAACATTGCTCTCAGTCAAACACACAATCCTGTTTTGTTACCTTGTAAATTATTTTCCTGGGAGGATGTTGGGCTTGGAGGAGGAAATGAGATAGAAGGCTCCTCCACCATGTGAGAAATTAGCCCAGAGATATGTGATCCTGCCTGGGCTCCCTCGGCCCCCAGCCTCCTCCTCCTCTCCCTCTTCCTCCTCCTCCCCTGGCGGCTAGCTGCTGGCCTGGCTCTGTCCTCAACGCTGGGGTGAGACTAGATGGCCTGTCAGACTGCACATGTTCCTGTGATACCTCCCAATAATACATCTGGTGTATTAGAGAGAGAGTGTATGAGCGTGTGTGTGTATGTGCGTGTGTGTGTGAGCGTGTGTATGTGTGTGTGCACGGGTATGCCTGATAGCAGCAAGGTTAATTTTAGGACAGTATATCTCTCCGTCTTCTATATTTTACTGAAACTCTTTCTCTAATACAAATCATGGTATTAAACAATCTAGTGTAGGTGTATAGTTACACTGTCCATTATGGTGCTAAATCCATACCTGTAAAGGACACACGAGTCTTTTCATTACTGATAGGTGCACACAGGTCGCTGTCCTTCACATACTGAAATTAGTTACAGCAACCTGTAGTAGTAACCTTCCTGTATGTTTGAGAATCCGTTTCCATTTTGATATGTCCATTTCCTTTACTCTGTCTCCATCTTGTGGTCAACACTGGTCTTTCACGTTGATGTCAAAAAGGTGAACTATAGATAGATACTTATTATGGTATCTAAAAGTGTTTTTTATGGAAGTTCAATTGTTATAGACTAATTATTAAAGGTAGAATTTAAGCTAAGCAAAACCTGAAACAGTTAAAAGTAGTAAAATAACAGGTCTGATTCCTGTAGTAAGCCTAGACTTATCAAAGCGCATACGCATAACGGCCTACTTGATACTGACAATGACAAAAGACATGGAGCTCGAGACGCGCGAGTTAGCCTACAAACAAAGGGAAATGTAGGCCTATACTAATTTATGAAAATCAGAACAAATCCTCTTTCTCGTGAGTGTTGCGGGTGTAAACTTATCTTGCATAAACTTATCTTGGAGGATTGCATACGGGTAAATTAATGTATTTAAATGTTTCACTCAAGATTTGCGCAGGGTAAATACTCATGATAATGGCAAAAAAATGTAATTAAAACAAGATGCATAAGCCTACTTTGGTGAAACGAATGACTAAATATATATCCTATAGGGAAATGAGAAGGAGACCCAACAATATAAGTGAAATTCAACCATGTGCTTTAGTAACAACAGAGACTCACTGAGTCTGCTTCGTCACACAGTATAAAAAGTGTTTGACTTAAATCCATAAAGGCATCCATTAACATAAAAACTGAAGTTAATTGCCTATGTTTAAATACAGATGCTCTGGTGTCTGGTCCCTAACAGATTGTTAGGCCTATACATTTGATTCCTATCTGATGTGTGTTCATACCACTCAAGATTTTATGTTGAGCACTTGTAGGCCTATGTTACTGAGTTGGTTGTTGGAAATAAAGGGTTGTGTATAGGAGATGACAATTTCTCAAAAAATAAATTGTATTTTTTTAAATTAATTGAGTGTTTCCAAATTAAAACTAACTAGCCAAACTAAATTAAATTAGGGATGTGGGATTAGGCTACTGTCTAAGATCAACTGTTGAAGAGCTAAACCAAAAGATCTTAGATAGGCTACTTTATATTCTGTATGCCTATTCCCTGATGTTTTTGAAATTAGGCTAGTGTTATGATTCTCTTATGGTTTTGAATATGAGTAAATTACTAAATAATACAGTGTTTTAGGCCCTAAACTCTGCCTTTATTTGTTATTTTTGTAATCAGAAATTCAGCTGCTGGCTAAAGAATTATGATAATTAGGCCTATGATAAAATAGTTGGTACATCAGCTTGTCAATCAGGAGCCAAACATTCCTTGACAATGGGTTTAATTTGATCATCTGTGTCAACACAGTTTGAGATCATTTTGACCCGTAGGTCTTCCATCCATTTCAATGCGCTTTGCTGGACGAAAAAAAACATGCCCGACCTCGCAACAGTAAATAAGGGGCGCGGCTTGATAATGTCTCTATTATGATGTCACAAAGCATGCAGTTAAAAAATAGACTCTTGTGTATTTTGGTTCAGTCATCGATATGGATGTGTATGAAGAAGTAGGTGTACCGGAGTTTGGTTCTCCTTGGCCTGCCATGACGATGCCCGACCAAGGAGTGATTGACCAGTTTACCATTTTCTTCGCGCTTTTTCTTGGAGGACTAAAGGATGTAGGCCTGAGTACAAAACTAGACAAGGACATTTCCTGAACATAATGTGTGCCTGCTTGTATTGAAGTAGGCTAATAGTGGTAGAAGTTTGAAGGGCTTGTGGCTGGTGTAGTCTATGGAGCTTAATGCAAATGTGAAATGGTTTTAGTTGAACGAGTAGTTAAATAGCAGTGGTGGAAAAAGTACCCAATTATCATACATAAAAGTTAAGATACCCTAATAGAAAATCAAGTAAAAGTGAAAGTCACCCAGTAAAATACTACTTAAATAAAAGTAAAAGTATTTGGGTTAAAATATACTTAAGTATCAAATGTAAATGTAGCCTATAAATCATTTCAAATTGCATGTATTAACAAAACAACAAGGCACAATTTTCTTGTTGTTTTAATTTACGGATAGCCAGGAGCACACTCCAACACTTTTACAAACAAAGTGTGTGTGTTTTGTGAGTCCGCCATCAGAGGCAGTAAGGATGACCAGGGCTGTTTTCTTGATAAGTGTGAATTGGACACTGTTCCTGTCCTGCTAAGCATTCAAAATGTAACAAGTACTTTTGGTTGTCAAGAAAAATGTATGAAGTAAAAAGTATATTATTTAAGGCCTCCCGATAGGCGTATCGGTCCTAGGCGCGGCATCACTACAGCCTGGCTGTGTCATTACCGGCCGTGACCGGGAGTCCCATAGGGCGGTGCACAATTGGCCCAGTGGGTTAGGGCAGGGTTTTGGGGAGGCTTTACTTGGCACATCTCGCTATAGTGGTGGGCCCGGGCGCCTGCAGGCTGACTTCGGTTGTCAGTTGAACAGTGTTTCCTCCGACACGTTGGTGCAGCTAAAAAATTAATGTACTTTAAAGTACTACTTGAGTAGTTTTTGGGGGATTTGTACTTTATTAAAGTACTTTACACCACTGGTAAATAGTACCCACAGAGATCCTTTATGGTAATCTACCTTTCTACCTCACTGACAGTCCATTCCATCTGATGTGAATTCCATAATAAATGGTAATGTGACATTTGTTTGTTTGTTTGTCCAGTTTCTCTTCTCTCTAGAAGAGGAATGGTTTGGAGCAACCCATCCTGGAGTGGGATGGGAGCTCACTCTCCCTGCTGCCCTGATTTGTTTTGGTGTGATATTACTGTGGAGGACCGTCCTTGCGGTAAACCTTTTGTATTATTACCATGTTACAACAATTTTCATACACTTCAACTTCCTATGGAAATGAAAGGAATTGAGGGAAAGGCTCATTTTGCAGTTTGATTGATCTTCTAATGATGTATGATGTAGTCCATGTTTGAACGTTCTTCGCATTGCCTTGTCTCTGTTTCTTATAGATCAAAAGCAGGATACGTCTATGTGAGTTGTCCTACCTTTCATTAAGTAGCTCAGATGAGGAGAAGCAAGCTTTTGTACTTACATTTTATACAGTAGATTTAGCTCCTTAGTCATGCCTGAACCAAGACTAATTTCATATTCCCCTCTGTATCACCAGTGGCTGAGACACAGCTAAATGTGAAACTCGCCCAGCTATCGAAAAGGAAATGTGACATAATGATTCAATTGTCTGAAATGGAGATACTGGTACGTTTCAGAAGCTAAGTCAGACCTGGGACATTCTGGAATTGAATAACATATACTTTTACATGATAATTGTAACTTATGTTCTAAATCTGGTTGGTTTTAGTTGAAGGACTATGACCCGCCAGTGAAAAGGTTGCGGGCATGCCTGCAGTCCTCTCAGGAGGATAATCAAGAGCTGGAGGTAAGCAGTCAGAGAACTCTGGTGGCATCTTTCTTACCTTACCAAATGAGGAGAGTTACAAACTACACACCAGTCAGAGTTATACTTAAACTACATCTTTAATAAGCTTTAAGCTTTAGCCTTTGACTTTCAACAATTCACTATCTATAATGAACCCTTGAGAGTGATTATAGAAAAATACAAAGATCTTTTATAGCCAAGATACAACCCTCTCAACTTACACGACGAACCACAGATCTTAGGAACAGTTCACAGGTTAAGATTTGTATGAAAGATATCTATAAAACATAGCAGACAGTTACTGCTGTGTCAACCGTTCTCATTGTAAAGACCAGTGTCTGGCCCCCTCCAACTCCAAACTGGAATCTGTCTCACCCTGGTACGGTATAGCACGAAAACATTACCTTTACTATCTGGAATGTTCTTTAGGCTTCATTACCCAAAGACATCGTAAATCTTCTCTGTCAGTGCTATCTCATAGAGGCCCATCCTCAGTGGAACACACACAATACTCTATTCTGTCGAATGTAACAACTATTATAATGTAATACAAGCATAATAACATCATCTTACAAGCATTATAACATCATCTTGCAATTTTCCACGACAACTCTTATTCCTAAACCCCTTTAACTAGTTTCCCTGCCCTCTACAGTGTATGACCAATGTGTCATCATGTCTAATAGACTGACATTGACTAATGTTTAGTTACTGGAAATGTATGGAGTTCTATAGGTGCAAAGTCAAATAACATCTGAAAATGTATTTGAACTATTAACTCACGGTCAAAGTATAGTCCATTTATCAATTTGTTTAATTGTTATGGTCAGATGTTTATAACACAGTTAACATTGAGCCCATCTCTTTTATCCCAAGGATATGAAGAAACAATGGGACATCAGAGCTGGAGAAATGGAGGCATTTCATCTACAACTCCAGGAGCGTGTTGAACGCATACAGAAACTGAAAGCTGTTGTAAGTCCATTACTGCTCAATCAAACTCACTCGTTTGGTATGATGATAAATAGCTATCTTAATGGGGTTTATGTTATGGCTCCCAACAGTGGGGACTGATGGAACCACTTAAAGAGCATCACGGTGGGGATGCCAGGATACCTAGTGCCACCAACACCCAATCTACCGGTGAGTAAATCACACAGATTGATCAGCGTATAAAAAGTTTCATAACTGTTTATCGACCTACTAAGTTTACTTGTCAGGATTGTTCGAGGGTAGAAGCATTATCTACAACTAAATGTACATTGATATGTTGATCAAATAATCACCTTTGTTACAGATATCAAGAGTGAGGAAAACATTGAGATCGAGGTCACTGTGATGAAGGATGCAACCTTAGTAAGTTAATGTATAGTCTGTGTAAGCTAGGAGACATTTGGTTAAGTTACTGAAATAAGTAGATGAAAAGACTGGTTGTGATTACAGAAAGGACCCTCTTTTCAGTTTACCCCAAAACTGTAAATACTATAATATTTTACAATGGATCGTTGTTTGCTGGCTCTAGCACTTGAAAATGCAGAATCTTCTACAGATCAAAACCACACTGGAGGAGGTGAACAGAGGTCTTCGGGGTATGCTATGTTACAAACACACAACATATGTCCCACCAGCCAGAATCACTTTATTCTGTATTGATATTTTCTTTACTTTACATGTATGTCTGTTTACTTTGCAACAGACAAAAATTGTCAGCTTGAAGAGAAGAATGGCGCTCTACATCAAAAACTCCACAGCACTGAGAAGATGTATAGACAGACTCTAAACGAGCTGTAAGTGGATTTTGATATTAGTTTGATCATATTAGGATTTGTTCTCATTCACATGACATGCACATTGGTGTTTGTCTTTTCACAGGACCAAAGCCCTGATTCAAGGCAAACATGAGGAAAAGCAACATGTAAGTAAGCCTAAGACAGCCTGCCAAATACTGATCCATAACCGCTCAATAGTAAGCTAAACTACGAAGTACTTAAACCAAACCATAAGGCCCAGTATCAACACTCGTATTGGGTCACGTGATAGGATGTCTTTGCACACATTTCTAATGCAATTTTTGTTTTCTCTTCAGATTGACACGCTACAAGACAAAATCCAGACCATATCTGTAAGGAGAACATTCACTTTTATTAAAGTTAGCTACTGTAGTTGCACTAAGGTGTTATTAGCTACGTTTTGCTAGTTACTCTGTGTCTTGCTGTACACAAAGATATATAGTGCTGCTTGAATGTATGTGAACCCTACAGGGCTGCTCATTATTTTTCTATAAAATAAACATATAAAATCCTTATCTAAACCCCAATTCTTAATAAAAACATTCCAAGTGACAGAAACCAAAGAAATATGATATATTTTCATTGTTTATTTAACAAAAGAGGTTTATTTAACAGAAACTCAGATTTGATGTGTGCAAAAATACATGAACTCCTTCAGTCAATAGCTTGTGGCACCTCCATTAGCAGCGATAACTTGGAGTAAACGTCTCCTATAGCCGGTAATCAGTTTCTGACATCTGTTTTGAGGGATTTCAAATCAAATCAAAATGTTATTTGTCACATACACATGGTTAGCAGATGTTAATGCGAGTTTAGCGAAATGCTTGTGCTTCTAATTCCGACAATGCAGTAATAGCCAACGAATAATCTAACCTGACAATTTCACAACTGCTACCTTATACACACAAGTGTAAAGGGATGAAGAATATGTACATAAAGATATATGAATGAGTGATGGTACAGAACAGCATAGGCAAGATGCAGTAGATGGTATCTAGTACAGTATATACACATGAGATGAGTAATGTAGGGTATGTAAACATTATATTAAGTGGCATTGTTTAAAGTGGCTAGTGATAATTTTTTTACATGTATGGCAGCAGCCACTCAATGTTAGTGGTGGCTGTTTAACAGTCTGATGCCCTTGAGATAGAAGCTGTTTTTCAGTCTCTCGGTCTCTGCTTTGATGCACCTGTACTGACCTCGCCTTCTGGATGATAGCGGGGTGAACAGGCAGTGGCTCGGGTGGTTGTTGTCCTTGATGGTCTTTATGGCCTTCCTGTGACATCGGGTGGTGTAGGTGTCCTGGAGGGCAGGTAGTTTGCCCCCGGTGATGCGTTGTGCAGACCTCACTACCCTCTGGAGAGCCTTATGGTTGTGGGCGGAGCAGTTGCCGTACCAGGCGGTGATACAGCCCGACAGGATGCTCTCGATTGTGCATCTGTAAAAGTTTGTGAGTGATTTTGGTGACAAGCCGAATTTCTTCAGCCTCCTGAGGTTGAAGAGGCACTGCTGCGCCTTCTTCACCACGCTGTCTGTGTGGGTGGACCAATTCAGTTTGTCCGTGATGTGTACGCCGAGTAACTTAAAACTTTCTACCCTCTCCACTACTGTCCCGTCGATGTGGATAGGGGGGTGCTCCCTCTGCTGTTTCCTGAAGTCCACGATTATCTCCTTTGTTTTGTTGACGTTGAGTGTGAGGTTATTTTCCTGACACCACACTCCGAGGGCCCTCACCTCCTCCCTGTAGGCCGTCTCGTCGTTGTTGGTAATCAAGCCTACCACTGTAGTGTCGTCTGCAAACTTGATGATTGAGTTGGAGGCTTGCATGGCCACGCAGTCGTGGGTGAACAGGGAGTACAGGAGAGGGCTCAGAACGCACCCTTATGGGGCCCCAGTGTTGAGGATCAGCGGGGTGGAGATGTTGTTACCTACCCTCACCACCTGGGGGGGGCCCCGTCAGGAAGTCCAGTACCCAGTTGCACAGGGCAGGGTCGAGACCCAGGGTATCGAGCTTGATGACGAGTTTGGAGGGTACTATGGTGTTAAATGCTGAGCTGTAGTCAATGAACAGCATTCTCACATTGGTATTCCTCTTGTCCAGATGGGTTAGGGCAGTGTGCAGTGTGGTTGCGATTGCGTCGTCTGTGGACCTATTGGGGCGGTAAGCAAATTGGAGTGGGTCTAGGGTGTCAGGTAGGGTGGAGGTGATATGGTCCTTGACTTGTCTCTCAAAGCACTTCATGATGACGGAAGTGAGTGCTACGGGGCGGTAGTCGTTTAGCTCAGTTACCTTAGCTTTCTTGGGAACAGGCCCTCTTGAAGCATGTGGGAACAGCAGACTGGGATAAGGATTGATTGAATATGTCCGTAAACACACCAGCCAGCTGGTCTGCGCATGCTCTGAGGACGCGGCTGGGGATGCCGTCTGGGCCTGCAGCCTTGCGAGGGTTAACACGTTTAAATGTTTTACTCACGTCGGCTGCAGTGAAGGAGAGTCCGCAGGTTTTGGTAGCGGGCCGTGTCAGTGGCACTGTATTGTCCTCAAAGCGAGCAAAGAAGTTGTCTAGTCTGTCGGGGAGCAAGACATCCTGGTCCGCGACGTGGCTGGTTTTCTTTTTGTAATCCGTGATTGACTGTAGACCCTGCCACATATACATCTTGTGTCTGAGCCGTTGAATTGCGACTCTACTTTGTCTCTATACTGACGCTTAGCTTGTTTGATTGCCTTGCGGAGGGAATAGCTACACTGTTTGTATTCGGTCATGTTTCCGGGCACCTTGCCCTGGTTAAAAGCAGTGGTTCGCGCTTTCAGTTTCGTGCGAATGCTGCCATCAATCCACGGTTTCTGGTTGGGGAATGTTTTAATAGTTGCTGTGGGTACGACATCGCCAATGCACTTGCTAATGAACTCGCTCACCGAATCAGCGTATTCGTCAATGTTGTTGTTTGACGCAATGCGGAACATATCCCAATCCACGTGATCGAAGCAATCTTGAAGCGTGGAATCAGATTGGTCGGACCAGCGTTGAACAAACCTGAGAGCGAGAGCTTCCTGTTTTAGTATCTGTCTATAGGCTGGAAGCAACAAAATGGAGTCGTGGTCAGCTTTTCCGAAAGGAGGGCGGGGGAGGGCCTTATATGCGTTGCGGAAGTTAGAATAACAATGATCCAGGGTTTTACCAGCACTGGTAGCACAATCGATATGCTGATAGAATTTAGGGAGTCTTGTTTTCAGATTAGCCTTGTTAAAATCCCCAGCTACAATGAATGCAGCCTCAGGATATGTGGTTTCCAGTTTACATAGAGTCAAATAAAGTTTGTTCAGGGCCATCGATATGTCTGCTTGGGGGGGAATATATGCGGCTGTGATTATAATCGAAGAGAATTCTCTTGGTAGATAATGAGGTCGACATTTGATTGTGAGGAATTCTAAGTCCGGTGAACAGAAGGACTTGAGTTCCTGTATGTTATTATGATCACACCATGTCTCGTTAATCATACGGCATACCCCCCCGCCCCTCTTCTTACCAGAAAGATGTTTGTTTCTGTCGGCGCGATGCGTGAAGAAACCAGCTGGCTGTACCGACTCCGATAGCATGTCTCGAGTGAGCCATGTTTCTGTGAAGCAAAGAACGTTACAGTCTCTGATGTCTCTCTGGAATGCTACCCTTGCTCGGATTTCATCAACCTTGTTGTCAAGAGACTGGACATTGGCGAGTAGTATGTATGCTCGGGAGCGGTGCGCGATGTGTCCGTCTCCGGAGCCTGACCAGAAGACCACTTCGTCTGCCCCTTTTACGGCGTCGTTGTATTGGTTCGCCGGCTGGGATCCGATTCATTGTCCCGGGTGGTGTGCAAAACACAGGATCCTCTTCGGGAAAGTCGTATTCCTGGTCGTAATGATGGTGAGTTGACGTTGCTCTTATATCCAGTAGTTCCTCCCGACTGTATGTAATAAAACCTAAGGTTACCTGGGGTACCAATGTAATAAATAACACGTAAAAAAACAAAATACTGCATAGTTTCCTAGGAACGCGAAGTGAGGCGGCCATCTCTGCCGGCTCCGGAAGTTTAAAGTTCCTTCTGTAAGGAGGAGTGGGATTTTTGCCCACTCCTCCTTACAGAACTCAGCCAATTCAGTGAGGTTTGAGGGGTGTCTGGCATGAACTGGTCCTGCCACAGCATCTCGATTGGATTTAGGTCAGGACTTTGACTTGGCCAATCCAAAACACAAATCTTCTTTCTCGTGAGCCATTCTTTGGTAGATTTGCTTGAATGCTTTGGGTCGTTGTCTTGTTGGAAGCCCCATTTTCGTCCCAGCTTTAGCTCGTTGACTGATGCCCTGACGTTCTGTTCAAGAATCTCCTGGTATAACTCAGAATTCATGGTTCCCTTAATGATGTGGAGTCATCCAGGTCCAGATGAGGAAAAGCAGCCCCAGATCTTGACATTCCCACCACCATGCTTGGCTGTTGGGATAAGGTTGTTTTGGTGGTAGGAAGTGTTGGGTTTTCGCCAAACATAGCGGTGTTGATTGTGACCAAAAATATAAATTTGGGATTGATTGGTCCAGGGAATGGACTTCCAGAAAAATTCAGGTTTGTACAGGTGGTCTCTGGCAAAGTTAAGACGGGCAGTTTGGTTCTTTTTTGACAGCAGATGCTTCTTCCTAGCAACCCCCCCATGAATGGCATTTGGATTCAGTGTTCTTATTATTGAACCAGAGATGCAGCAAGGGATGTCTGCAAATCTCTAGGTGTTATGTTTGGGTTTGCTTTTACCTGATTTATTATTGTTCTTGTGGCTCTTGGGGATATTTTGGAAGGGCGTCCACTTCTAGGCCGAGTTGCTGTCATGTTAAATGCTCTCCATTTGTAAATGATTTGCCTCACAGTGGACTGAGCTCAAATCATTTTAAGATGATTTTATAGCCTTCTCCCAGACTGATGTGGTCTCACTACCCTCGTCCTGATATCCTCTGAGATCTCCTTTCCTCTTGGCATGGTGTGCTTTGTATTCACCTGGATGGGTAACACCAAACTGAGCAGGTTTCTTATCTCTATTATCATAGTCCCGCCCAAACTCTGTCCTAACGATCTCTCATTTTATTGGTTCATTTGGTACCTAATTATTTACCCACCTTATTCTACATACCTACTGATTTAACCAATGCAACTTGGGGTTCACTTATTTTTACACCTGCACTAATTCCTTTAAAAAAAAAAAAATCTACTACACGCATGATTTCTTCTACACCAACATATAGTATTGGTAAATATAAACCTGTTGTCAGATCAAAAATACTGATTCTGATTAAATTAAGATTTTATGGTAAATTCAACAACAACAAAAAATCGAATTGCACAAGGGGATCACATACTTTCAAGTAGTACTGTAATTCATTTATTCTCTTTAGCTGAAAGCCTCTGCTGCCGAGCATGCTCTGGCCGTGGAGAAGAATGAGACAGCGCTACTCCGCCAGAGGTGAGTCCAACAGTCAATGAATTCTATTGAAATAGATTAGTGTCGGGGGCATGTCGAGTGCTAAAACTCGACTCTGGACCATGCCTGCTGCCACAGCTTCGGGGTGTTTGAGTCACTACTCGGCCCCTGTCCGTGTTCTTCCTCTATGTCTTCATCCACATACCTGTCTCCCTAGCCTCTACTTCCTACTACAGCAGGAGATCGGTCTCCTTTAAAAAAATGAAAGAAAAAAAGATTATTGATGAGTGTACATCTGAATTGATCCTATAGAAAGGAATTTCATCCCATCCTTAACCCTAAAACGTCATTTACATTCTATGACACTAAAAGCTACAACCACAACCCCTTTTTGTGTTCAGTTGAGTGCTTATGCCACGCTCACGTGCTCGTCGGAACTTCCTACTTTCTAGGAAATACGACTGTTTCATTCATGTGCTTTTTGTTTGGAATAATTATCCAACCAATACGATTTTAGATAGCTTGATAAACTAGCTGACGTTGCTCATAATTACGTTAGCTAGCATCCTTAACATTGACAATATGGCCAAACTAGCTACTTTATCAAATTACAAATGTCGCCTAATTATCCATATTGACAAGGTTGTAGTTTTCAAAAACGGATTTGCTGTCATCTTTTGGTTAAAACGGTAAAAGGTCTGTGGTGAAACGTCACAACTCGGCAAAAACCTTTCTCAGTTTCCCACTTGTAATTCCGATTTGGAGGGTCGTTCGAATGAAACTTCCTAGTTTGAACTCGGCATTTTCGATAACTATTATAGCACGTGAACGTGGCATTAGTCAAGATCTACCCCTGTTAGGGACATTTTGGGCAGTCCTCTCTAAGAACTGTGATTTCTTTCTAGGATTGTTCAACTAACCTCAAAGAAGCTGAAAATAGGAAAACCTGGATTCCTGATCAAGACCATCCCCAAGTCCCCGAAAACAACCAAGACCAACAAGCCGTTTTTGAAAACCTGTAAAGTTCTGAAAGCTATCAAAGCACTATTCAAGATATGAAGGCAATGCATACAATTGTACATTTGGTGCAATTATTCTCAGGACACGGGGTGAGGCAGAGTACAAGAAATAAACCCAGTGTCAGGTTTTGGCCAAGACTGTTCGGGTTTTTGGTCACTAGATGTCCCCATTGCACCTTTTTTGTACCTTTTGTTTTTCTTGCTCCAATTATTGTTTGCACCTGTAGGTCATTCCCTTGTTAGTATTTAATCCCTGTGTGTTCCTTGCTCTGTGTTTGTAAGTTAGCACCCAGCCCCAGCCCAAGCCTTGTTTGATTCAGTGTTTTCTCTTGTTGGATTTTCCAGAGGTTCTCGGGTTTAGTTTTGTGTCTTATTTGAGTAGTCTTTTGAGGTTTGTTTTTCCCTGCTGTTTTTTACCACTTTGTGGAGTTTCTTTTGTTTTTTGGAGGATTTCCATTTTTGTGCCTTTTGGCTTGATTTTTGGACATTGTGGTTTTAGTTTCTTTGCCTGGAGATTTTGTTCTTTATTAAACCACTATCGCTAGTACTGCTGTGTCTGCCTCATCTTCTGGGTTCTGACGATTATTTAGTGACTGTTTCTCGCACCGGGTCCTGACACCAAGATGCCTTATTCCATCAAACAACTGCAAGCAGTCTTCTTTAAAATCAACCAAGCTAAATTGGACACGTGTTTTATGTAATTTATATGGTAGGTCTCATTAGATATCATCCAACTCTTTAAAAATGTCTTTGTATGCAGATTTCTGCTGTTGCCATTAGGTAAGATACAACTTCATTGGGCTTACCTGCCAAGACCTCCATGGAAGCCACATAACCCATCATTTACCAAAGCCAAATGGTAGGCTATGATGAAGTCTATTATCTAGGTCTCCAGGTCTATTTTGGCGATGGGAAACCCCCACGTGAAGGTCGATTTGTCCTCACTTTGCAACCCAGACTCTCTTTAGGGACCTGAGCTGCCCAAGAAACCAAAACATCTGGACATTTTAACAGCCGTAGATGGTTCACTTGAATGCTTTGTGCAGAAGCACGAGAAGGACAAGAGTGGACGAATAGATGTCCAGGCGAATTAGCCTACAAACAAAGGGAAATGTAGGCCTATACTAATTTATGAAAATCAGAACAAATCCTCTTTCTCGTGAGTGTTGCGGGTGTAAACTTGTCTTGCATAAACTTATCTTGGAGGATTGCATACGGGTAAATTAATGTATTTAAATGTTTCACTCAAGTACGAGAAGAACGAGAACAACATTTCCCCAACACATTAGATTTGCGCAGGGTAAATACTCATGATAATGGCAAAGAAATTTTTTTTAAACAAAATGTATAAGTCTACTTTGGCAAATAAATGTAATTAAAACAAGATGTATAAGCCTACTTTGGTGAAACGAATGACTAAATATATATCCTATAGGGAAATAAGGAGACCCAACAATATAAGTGAAATTCAACAATGTGCTTTAGTAACAACGGAGACTCAAGTCTGCTTCATCACACAGTATAATAAGTGTTTAAATTAAATACATAAAGGCATCCATTGGGTTTAACATAAAAATGGAAGATATATGTCTTTTAAAGAGGGCACGTTTAAATACAGATGTTCTGGTGTCTGGTCCCTTACAGATTGTTAGGCCTATACATTTGATACCTATCTAATGTGTGTTCATACCACTCAAGATTTTATGTTGAGCACTTGTAGGCTTATGTTACTGAGTTGGTTGTTGGAAATTATTTTGTATGCAGTTAAGAATAAACATATTTAGGCCTACCTGTTATTAATTTGCATGGGAGGGGTGTGTATAGGAGATGACAATTTCTTAAAAAATATATGTTTTTATTTATTTTTATGAATTGAGTGTTTCCAAATTAAAACTTACTAGCCAAACTAAATTAAATTAGGGATGTGGGCTTAGGCTACTGTCTAAGATCAACTTTTGAAGAGCTAAACCAAATGATCTTAGATAGGCTACTTTATATTCTGTAGGCCTATTCCCTGATGTTTTTGAAATTAGGCAAGTGTTATGATCCTCTTATGGTTTTGAATATGAGTAAATTACTAAATAATTGTAACGCTCGTCTATGTCGTCAGGATCGGACCAATATGCAGCGTTGGTTGAATACATAATGAATTTATTTAAATCAAGACGAAGACGAACACGAAGAACACTTGATAACTAACAAAACAATAAACGACGTGACCAAACCTGAACTAGAGAACATATAACATGAACGCACGAACAGGAAGGAACACACGAAAATAAATGAAAGAACGAAACGAAACAGTACCGTGTGGTGCGACATACACAGACACAGCAACAATCACCCAAACAAACAGTGTGAACAGCCTACCTTAATATGGTTCTCAATCAGAGGAACTGTAAAACACCTGTCCCTGATTGAGAACCATATCAGGCTAATTGATTGAACCCAACATAGAAACACATAACATAGAATGCCCACCCCAACTCACGCCCTGACCAACTAAACAAATACAAAAACAAGGGGAAACAGGTCAGGAACGTGACAGAACCCCCCCCCCCCCCTCAAGGTGCGAACTCCGGGCGCACCACCTAAAAATCTAGGGGAGGGTCTGGGTGGGCATCTGTCCACGGTGGCGGCTCTGGCTCTGGACGTTGTCCCCACCCCATCATAGTCAATCCCCGCTTCCGTAGCCTCCTCCCAATGGCCACCCTCCAAATTAACCCACCTGGATTAAGGGACACCACCGGACTGAGAGGCAGCACCGGACTGAGGGGCAGCACACTGAGGGGCAGGTCCGGACTTTCTAACGGCTCTGGCTGGTGATGGCTTGCTGACGGTTCTGGCTGCTCATGGCTGGCTGACGGCTCTGGCTGCTCCTGTCTGGCGGGCGGCTCCTGTCTGGCTGACGGCTCTGGCTGCTCATGGCTGGCGGGCGGCTCTGGCTGCTCCTGGCTGGCGGGCGGCTCTGGCGGCTCCTGTCTGGCGGGCGGCTCCTGTCTGGCGGGCGGCTCTGGCAGCTCCTGTCTGGCGGGCGGCTCCTGTCTGGCGGGCGGCTCTAGCGGCTCCTGTCTGGCGGAAGGCTCTAGCGGCGCCTGTCTGGCGGAAGGCTCTAGCGGCTCATGGCTGGCTGACGGCTCTGGCTGCTCATGGCTGGCGGGCGGCTCTGGCGGCTCCTGTCTGGCGGGCGGCTCTGGCGGCTCCTGTCTGGCGGGCGGCTCCTGTCTGGCGGGCGGCTCTAGCGGCTCCTGACATCCTCATCTTTTCGAGCTCCCTTCAAGAACACATTAAGCATGTCAGACAAGTGCTCAAACGCCTCCTAGACAGCCATTTGTACATTAAGCCGGAGAAGTGTGAATTCCATTCCTCTCGAGTACAATTCCTGGGATTTATAGTGGAACCCGGTCGAGTCCAGATGGACCCCAAGAAGGTAGGGGCGGTAGCGGATTGGCCCACCCCCAAGTCCGTTAAGGAAGTTCAGCGTTTCCTGGGCTTCACCAACTTTTACCGCAAGTTCATCAAGAACTTCAGCTCGGTGGCAGCCCCTCTCTCAGCTGTAACCAAGGGTGGCAACACAAGGTTTCTGTGGGGAAGAGAAGCTGAGACGGCCTTCCAAGGACTCAAGCAGCGCATCCTCTCTGCTCCCATCCTGACACTACCAACGGCGGATGAACCTTTTGTGGTGGAGGTAGACGCATCAGAGGTTGGGGTTGGAGCTGTCCTGTCTCAGAGGGGTGAAGACAAGAAGCTTCATCCTTGCGCCTTCTTCTCTCACCGGCTTACCCCGGCCGAGAGGAATTACGATGTGGGGGATCGTGAACTCCTAGCGGTTAAGATGGCATTGAAGGAATGGAGACACTGGCTCGAGGGGGCTTCTCAACCGTTTCAAGTGCTTACGGACCACAAAAATCTGGAGTATATCCAGCAGGCGAAGCGGTTGAACTCCAGACAAGCTCGATGGTCTCTTTTATTCAGCCGATTTCAGTTTATCCTCACCTATAGACCCGGGTCGAAGAATCTCAAACCGGACGCCTTGTCACGAATCTACTCTCCTGCCATTCGAGAAGATACTGACATGACTGTCCTTCCGGCCGCTAAGATCGTGGCTCCGATCTCGTGGCAAGTGGAGGATACCGTGAAACAAGCTCAAGCCATCGAACCGGGTCCTGGAGGAGGTCCTGCTAATCGGTTGTTTGTTCCCAAGGCAGCAAGGTCCCAAGTCCTTCTGTGGGGGCACTCCTCTCGCCTCACCTGTCACCCGGGCGTAGGTCGCACCTTGGAGTTCATCCAGCGTAAGTTCTGGTGGCCCACCATAAAAGAAGACGTTGCCACTTTCGTCAAGGCCTGTTCCGTGTGCTGCCAGGGCAAATCTTCTCACCTCCGCCCTCAAGGACTCCTTCACCCTCTATCTATTCCCCACCGACCCTGGTCCCATATCTCGTTGGACTTTATTACTGGCCTTCCTCCGTCCCATGGTAATACTACGATCCTAGTCATCATCGACAGGTTTTCTAAGGCGGCCAGGTTTGTTCCCTTGACCAAATTACCTTCTGCCAAGGAAACAGCTGAGTTGGTGATTAACCATGTGTTCCGAGTCTTTGGGATTCCGCAAGATATGGTTTTCCGACAGAGGTCCCCAGTTCGCCTCAAGGTTTTGGAAGGCCTTCTGCCAACTCATAGGGGCCACGGCCAGTTTATCTTCAGGGTACCATCCGGAGTCCAATGGCCAAACTGAGAGGATGAATCAGGAGCTGGAAACCACCCTCAGATGCATGGTTTCCAACAACCCGTCCACATGGTCATCATTCATTGTTTGGGCCGAGTACGCGCACAACACCTTGTGCTCCTCCTCCACTGGTATATCCCCGCATGAGTGTCAGTTTGGCTATGCGCCTCTATTGTTCCCGGACCAGGAGGCAGAAGTCAGAGTGCCTTCAGCCTCGAGGTTCATCAGACGCTGTCGGCTTACGTGGAAGAAGGCGCGTCTTAATCTTCTGCGTTCCTCTCAGCAGTACCAACGACAAGCCAACAGACGTCGCCGTCCCGGTCCTACCCTGTACCCCGGCCAGAGAGTATGGCTCTCAACTAAAGATTTACCACTACGGGTGGAGTCTCGCAAGCTGTCCCAGAGGTTCATCGGTCCCTTCAAGATTGCCAGGAGAGTCAATCCCGTTACTTTTCGCCTGCACTTACCCAGATCGCTTAAGATCAATCCAACATTTCACATCTCTTTATTAAAACCTGTTGTTTTTTCTCCCCTTATCCCGGCAGGCAGACCTCCCCCTCCGCCCCGTGTCATCGGTGGCCAGTCGGCTTATACCGTCCACCGGATACTGGATTTCCGCCGGGTGCAGCGGTCCTGGCAGTATCTGGTGGACTGGGAAGGCTACGGTCCCGAGGAGCGCTCCTGGGTTCCTGCCAAGGACATACTGGACCCTGACCTCATTCGTCAGTTCAGGACCCTCCACCCTGAGAAGGCTGGTAGGAACGTCAGGAGCCGTTCCTAGGAGGGGGATTCTGTCAGGTTTTGGCCAAGACTGTTCGGGTTTTTGGTCACTAGATGTCCCCATTGCACCTTTTTTGTACCTTTTGTTTTTCTTGCTCCAATTATTGTTTGCACCTGTAGGTCATTCCCTTGTTAGTATTTAATCCCTGTGTGTTCCTTGCTCTGTGTTTGTAAGTTAGCACCCAGCCCCAGCCCAAGCCTTGTTTGATTCAGTGTTTTCTCTTGTTGGATTTTCCAGAGGTTCTCGGGTTTAGTTTTGTGTCTTATTTGAGTAGTCTTTTGAGGTTTGTTTTTCCCTGCTGTTTTTTACCACTTTGTGGAGTTTCTTTTGTTTTTTGGAGGATTTCCATTTTTGTGCCTTTTGGCTTGATTTTTGGACATTGTGGTTTTAGTTTCTTTGCCTGGAGATTTTGTTCTTTATTAAACCACTATCGCTAGTACTGCTGTGTCTGCCTCATCTTCTGGGTTCTGACGATTATTTAGTGACTGTTTCTCGCACCGGGTCCTGACACCAAGATGCCTTATTCCATCAAACAACTGCAAGCAGTCTTCTTTAAAATCAACCAAGCTAAATTGGACACGTGTTTTATGTAATTTATATGGTAGGTCTCATTAGATATCATCCAACTCTTTAAAAATGTCTTTGTATGCAGATTTCTGCTGTTGCCATTAGGTAAGATACAACTTCATTGGGCTTACCTGCCAAGACCTCCATGGAAGCCACATAACCCATCATTTACCAAAGCCAAATGGTAGGCTATGATGAAGTCTATTATCTAGGTCTCCAGGTCTATTTTGGCGATGGGAAACCCCCACGTGAAGGTCGATTTGTCCTCACTTTGCAACCCAGACTCTCTTTAGGGACCTGAGCTGCCCAAGAAACCAAAACATCTGGACATTTTAACAGCCGTAGATGGTTCACTTGAATGCTTTGTGCAGAAGCACGAGAAGGACAAGAGTGGACGAATAGATGTCCAGGCGAATTAGCCTACAAACAAAGGGAAATGTAGGCCTATACTAATTTATGAAAATCAGAACAAATCCTCTTTCTCGTGAGTGTTGCGGGTGTAAACTTGTCTTGCATAAACTTATCTTGGAGGATTGCATACGGGTAAATTAATGTATTTAAATGTTTCACTCAAGTACGAGAAGAACGAGAACAACATTTCCCCAACACATTAGATTTGCGCAGGGTAAATACTCATGATAATGGCAAAGAATTTTTTTTTAAACAAAATGTATAAGTCTACTTTGGCAAATAAATGTAATTAAAACAAGATGTATAAGCCTACTTTGGTGAAACGAATGACTAAATATATATCCTATAGGGAAATAAGGAGACCCAACAATATAAGTGAAATTCAACAATGTGCTTTAGTAACAACGGAGACTCAAGTCTGCTTCATCACACAGTATAATAAGTGTTTAAATTAAATACATAAAGGCATCCATTGGGTTTAACATAAAAATGGAAGATATATGTCTTTTAAAGAGGGCACGTTTAAATACAGATGTTCTGGTGTCTGGTCCCTTACAGATTGTTAGGCCTATACATTTGATACCTATCTAATGTGTGTTCATACCACTCAAGATTTTATGTTGAGCACTTGTAGGCTTATGTTACTGAGTTGGTTGTTGGAAATTATTTTGTATGCAGTTAAGAATAAACATATTTAGGCCTACCTGTTATTAATTTGCATGGGAGGGGTGTGTATAGGAGATGACAATTTCTTAAAAAATATATGTTTTTATTTATTTTTATGAATTGAGTGTTTCCAAATTAAAACTTACTAGCCAAACTAAATTAAATTAGGGATGTGGGATTAGGCTACTGTCTAAGATCAACTTTTGAAGAGCTAAACCAAATGATCTTAGATAGGCTACTTTATATTCTGTAGGCCTATTCCCTGATGTTTTTGAAATTAGGCAAGTGTTATGATCCTCTTATGGTTTTGAATATGAGTAAATGACTAAATAATTGTAACGCTCGTCTATGTCGTCAGGATCGGACCAATATGCAGCGTTGGTTGAATACATAATGAATTTATTTAAATCAAGACGAAGACGAACACGAAGAACACTTGATAACTAACAAAACAATAAACGACGTGACCAAACCTGAACTAGAGAACATATAACATGAACGCACGAACAGGAAGGAACACACGAAAATAAATGAAAGAACGAAACGAAACGAAACAGTACCGTGTGGTGTGACATACACAGACACAGCAACAATCACCCAAACAAACAGTGTGAACAGCCTACCTTAATATGGTTCTCAATCAGAGGAACTGTAAAACACCTGTCCCTGATTGAGAACCATATCAGGCTAATTGATTGAACCCAACATAGAAACACATAACATAGAATGCCCACCCCAACTCACGCCCTGACCAACTAAACAAATACAAAAACAAGGGGAAACAGGTCAGGAACGTGACAGAACCCCCCCCCCCCCCCTCAAGGTGCGAACTCCGGGCGCACCACCTAAAAATCTAGGGGAGGGTCTGGGTGGGCATCTGTCCACGGTGGCGGCTCTGGCTCTGGACGTTGTCCCCACCCCATCATAGTCAATCCCCGCTTCCGTAGCCTCCTCCCAATGGCCACCCTCCAAATTAACCCACCTGGATTAAGGGACACCACCGGACTGAGAGGCAGCACCGGACTGAGGGGCAGCACACTGAGGGGCAGGTCCGGACTTTCTAACGGCTCTGGCTGGTGATGGCTTGCTGACGGTTCTGGCTGCTCATGGCTGGCTGACGGCTCTGGCTGCTCCTGTCTGGCGGGCGGCTCCTGTCTGGCTGACGGCTCTGGCTGCTCATGGCTGGCGGGCGGCTCTGGCTGCTCCTGGCTGGCGGGCGGCTCTGGCGGCTCCTGTCTGGCGGGCGGCTCCTGTCTGGCGGGCGGCTCTGGCAGCTCCTGTCTGGCGGGCGGCTCCTGTCTGGCGGGCGGCTCTAGCGGCTCCTGTCTGGCGGAAGGCTCTAGCGGCGCCTGTCTGGCGGAAGGCTCTAGCGGCTCATGGCTGGCTGACGGCTCTGGCTGCTCATGGCTGGCGGGCGGCTCTGGCGGCTCCTGTCTGGCGGGCGGCTCTGGCGGCTCCTGTCTGGCGGGCGGCTCCTGTCTGGCGGGCGGCTCTAGCGGCTCCTGACATCCTCATCTTTTCGAGCTCCCTTCAAGAACACATTAAGCATGTCAGACAAGTGCTCAAACGCCTCCTAGACAGCCATTTGTACATTAAGCCGGAGAAGTGTGAATTCCATTCCTCTCGAGTACAATTCCTGGGATTTATAGTGGAACCCGGTCGAGTCCAGATGGACCCCAAGAAGGTAGGGGCGGTAGCGGATTGGCCCACCCCCAAGTCCGTTAAGGAAGTTCAGCGTTTCCTGGGCTTCACCAACTTTTACCGCAAGTTCATCAAGAACTTCAGCTCGGTGGCAGCCCCTCTCTCAGCTGTAACCAAGGGTGGCAACACAAGGTTTCTGTGGGGAAGAGAAGCTGAGACGGCCTTCCAAGGACTCAAGCAGCGCATCCTCTCTGCTCCCATCCTGACACTACCAACGGCGGATGAACCTTTTGTGGTGGAGGTAGACGCATCAGAGGTTGGGGTTGGAGCTGTCCTGTCTCAGAGGGGTGAAGACAAGAAGCTTCATCCTTGCGCCTTCTTCTCTCACCGGCTTACCCCGGCCGAGAGGAATTACGATGTGGGGGATCGTGAACTCCTAGCGGTTAAGATGGCATTGAAGGAATGGAGACACTGGCTCGAGGGGGCTTCTCAACCGTTTCAAGTGCTTACGGACCACAAAAATCTGGAGTATATCCAGCAGGCGAAGCGGTTGAACTCCAGACAAGCTCGATGGTCTCTTTTATTCAGCCGATTTCAGTTTATCCTCACCTATAGACCCGGGTCGAAGAATCTCAAACCGGACGCCTTGTCACGAATCTACTCTCCTGCCATTCGAGAAGATACTGACATGACTGTCCTTCCGGCCGCTAAGATCGTGGCTCCGATCTCGTGGCAAGTGGAGGATACCGTGAAACAAGCTCAAGCCATCGAACCGGGTCCTGGAGGAGGTCCTGCTAATCGGTTGTTTGTTCCCAAGGCAGCAAGGTCCCAAGTCCTTCTGTGGGGGCACTCCTCTCGCCTCACCTGTCACCCGGGCGTAGGTCGCACCTTGGAGTTCATCCAGCGTAAGTTCTGGTGGCCCACCATAAAAGAAGACGTTGCCACTTTCGTCAAGGCCTGTTCCGTGTGCTGCCAGGGCAAATCTTCTCACCTCCGCCCTCAAGGACTCCTTCACCCTCTATCTATTCCCCACCGACCCTGGTCCCATATCTCGTTGGACTTTATTACTGGCCTTCCTCCGTCCCATGGTAATACTACGATCCTAGTCATCATCGACAGGTTTTCTAAGGCGGCCAGGTTTGTTCCCTTGACCAAATTACCTTCTGCCAAGGAAACAGCTGAGTTGGTGATTAACCATGTGTTCCGAGTCTTTGGGATTCCGCAAGATATGGTTTCCGACAGAGGTCCCCAGTTCGCCTCAAGGTTTTGGAAGGCCTTCTGCCAACTCATAGGGGCCACGGCCAGTTTATCTTCAGGGTACCATCCGGAGTCCAATGGCCAAACTGAGAGGATGAATCAGGAGCTGGAAACCACCCTCAGATGCATGGTTTCCAACAACCCGTCCACATGGTCATCATTCATTGTTTGGGCCGAGTACGCGCACAACACCTTGTGCTCCTCCTCCACTGGTATATCCCCGCATGAGTGTCAGTTTGGCTATGCGCCTCTATTGTTCCCGGACCAGGAGGCAGAAGTCAGAGTGCCTTCAGCCTCGAGGTTCATCAGACGCTGTCGGCTTACGTGGAAGAAGGCGCGTCTTAATCTTCTGCGTTCCTCTCAGCAGTACCAACGACAAGCCAACAGACGTCGCCGTCCCGGTCCTACCCTGTACCCCGGCCAGAGAGTATGGCTCTCAACTAAAGATTTACCACTACGGGTGGAGTCTCGCAAGCTGTCCCAGAGGTTCATCGGTCCCTTCAAGATTGCCAGGAGAGTCAATCCCGTTACTTTTCGCCTGCACTTACCCAGATCGCTTAAGATCAATCCAACATTTCACATCTCTTTATTAAAACCTGTTGTTTTTTCTCCCCTTATCCCGGCAGGCAGACCTCCCCCTCCGCCCCGTGTCATCGGTGGCCAGTCGGCTTATACCGTCCACCGGATACTGGATTTCCGCCGGGTGCAGCGGTCCTGGCAGTATCTGGTGGACTGGGAAGGCTACGGTCCCGAGGAGCGCTCCTGGGTTCCTGCCAAGGACATACTGGACCCTGACCTCATTCGTCAGTTCAGGACCCTCCACCCTGAGAAGGCTGGTAGGAACGTCAGGAGCCGTTCCTAGGAGGGGGATTCTGTCAGGTTTTGGCCAAGACTGTTCGGGTTTTTGGTCACTAGATGTCCCCATTGCACCTTTTTTGTACCTTTTGTTTTTCTTGCTCCAATTATTGTTTGCACCTGTAGGTCATTCCCTTGTTAGTATTTAATCCCTGTGTGTTCCTTGCTCTGTGTTTGTAAGTTAGCACCCAGCCCCAGCCCAAGCCTTGTTTGATTCAGTGTTTTCTCTTGTTGGATTTTCCAGAGGTTCTCGGGTTTAGTTTTGTGTCTTATTTGAGTAGTCTTTTGAGGTTTGTTTTTCCCTGCTGTTTTTTACCACTTTGTGGAGTTTCTTTTGTTTTTTGGAGGATTTCCATTTTTGTGCCTTTTGGCTTGATTTTTGGACATTGTGGTTTTAGTTTCTTTGCCTGGAGATTTTGTTCTTTATTAAACCACTATCGCTAGTACTGCTGTGTCTGCCTCATCTTCTGGGTTCTGACGATTATTTAGTGACTGTTTCTCGCACCGGGTCCTGACACCAAGATGCCTTATTCCATCAAACAACTGCAAGCAGTCTTCTTTAAAATCAACCAAGCTAAATTGGACACGTGTTTTATGTAATTTATATGGTAGGTCTCATTAGATATCATCCAACTCTTTAAAAATGTCTTTGTATGCAGATTTCTGCTGTTGCCATTAGGTAAGATACAACTTCATTGGGCTTACCTGCCAAGACCTCCATGGAAGCCACATAACCCATCATTTACCAAAGCCAAATGGTAGGCTATGATGAAGTCTATTATCTAGGTCTCCAGGTCTATTTTGGCGATGGGAAACCCCCACGTGAAGGTCGATTTGTCCTCACTTTGCAACCCAGACTCTCTTTAGGGACCTGAGCTGCCCAAGAAACCAAAACATCTGGACATTTTAACAGCCGTAGATGGTTCACTTGAATGCTTTGTGCAGAAGCACGAGAAGGACAAGAGTGGACGAATAGATGTCCAGGCGAATTAGCCTACAAACAAAGGGAAATGTAGGCCTATACTAATTTATGAAAATCAGAACAAATCCTCTTTCTCGTGAGTGTTGCGGGTGTAAACTTGTCTTGCATAAACTTATCTTGGAGGATTGCATACGGGTAAATTAATGTATTTAAATGTTTCACTCAAGTACGAGAAGAACGAGAACAACATTTCCCCAACACATTAGATTTGCGCAGGGTAAATACTCATGATAATGGCATTTAAAAAAAATATTTTAACAAGATGTATAAGCCTACTTTGGGGAAACGAATGACTAAATATATATCCTATAGGGAAATAAGGAGACCCAACAATATAAGTGAAATTCAACAATGTGCTTTAGTAACAACGGAGACTCAAGTCTGCTTCATCACACAGTATAATAAGTGTTTAAATTAAATACATAAAGGCATCCATTGGGTTTAACATAAAAATGGAAGATATATGTCTTTTAAAGAGGGCACGTTTAAATACAGATGTTCTGGTGTCTGGTCCCTTACAGATTGTTAGGCCTATACATTTGATACCTATCTAATGTGTGTTCATACCACTCAAGATTTTATGTTGAGCACTTGTAGGCTTATGTTACTGAGTTGGTTGTTGGAAATTATTTTGTATGCAGTTAACCTGTTATGGCTGCAGCCCGACGTCATCCCGACGCCGGTACACCTATGACAACATCCAGCTCAAGTGCAGGGCGCGAAATTCAAAATCTATTTTTTTTTAAATATTTAACTTTCACACATTAACAAGTCCAATACAGCATTTGAAAGATAAACATCTTGTCAATCCAGCCAACATGTCCGATTTTTTAAATGTTTTACAGAGAAAACACCACATATATTTATGTTAGCTCACCACCAAATAAAAAAGAGGACAGACATTTTTCACAGCACAAGTAGGATGCAAGTAGCATGCACAAGCCAACCTAACTAACCTAGAACCAACCTAAATAACCTAGAAAAAACTACCTCAGATGACAGTCCTATAACATGTTACACAATAAATCTATGTTTTGTTCCAAAAAATTGCATATTTTAGCTATAAATCAGTTTTACATTACTGCTACCATCATAGCTACAGTAAGAAATCGCACGGGAGTAGCCAGAGAAAATAGACACCAACGTCAACTACCTTATTACTCATCATAAATCATTTCAGACAAATATACGGTGGATAGCTAATGAAAGAGAAAGATCTTGTGAATACAGACAATATTTCCGATTTCTGAAGTGTTTTACAGCGAAAACACAATATATCGTTATATTAGCTTACTACAATAGCTAACACACAGCAGCATTGATTCTAGTCAAACGCTAGCGATAGCACAGTTCGACAGATATATGAAAAAGCATCCCAAATTGGGTCCTTATCTTTGTTGATTTTCCATCAGAATGTTCTCCAAAGGGTCCTTTGTTCAGAACCGTCTTCATTTGGACCCAGAACGAACGATGTCCCTCTTGAATTAGCATGCACACTGGCCATGCCGTGCTAACCTCTCCGTCTTGACAAAATTCTTGCGTCGCATCACGTCTAAAGTCCAGAATAAATTTCAATAATATAATTAAAGTATATTGAAAAAACATGCTTTAGGAAGATAGTGACATGTATCAAAAAAAATCGAAGCCGGAGGTCATATTCACCTATAACGAGGGTTTTCCAGGAGCGCAGTCCAGTTCCTACTTCGCGCCCAGAAAAAAAAATTAAGTGCGCACTTCTGACTCCAAGATGTTGTGTTCAGTCCCTGACAGAGATAATCAAGTCTTTTCTTCTCTCACTTCCGCATGACACACAGGGGAAGGCGTGTGACGTGTTTCTACAGTCCTAAGTGCCAAGGCCTTTTATAGAGAGTATCTTGAAGAGAGACATAGCTTCTTGGAAATTTCACTTTTGGATAGAAAATGGGCTGTAAAAAGAGTTATGTTTCACTTAGAGAAATAATTAAACCTGTTTTAGAAACTAGACAGTGTTTTCTATCCAATACTAATAATAATATGCATATTGTACGAGCAAAAATTTAGTAAGAGGCCATTTTAAAATGGGCACATATTTTCCAGTTTTTCAATACGCCCTCTGCAGCCATAACAAGTTTTAAATCAAGACGAAGACGAACACGAAGAACACTTGATAACTAACAAAACAATAAACGACGTGACCAAACCTGAACTAGAGAACATATAACATGAACGCACGAACAGGAAGGAACACACGAAAATAAATGAAAGAACGAAACGAAACGAAACAGTACCGTGTGGTGCGACATACACAGACACAGCAACAATCACCCAAACAAACAGTGTGAACAGCCTACCTTAATATGGTTCTCAATCAGAGGAACTGTAAAACACCTGTCCCTGATTGAGAACCATATCAGGCTAATTGATTGAACCCAACATAGAAACACATAACATAGAATGCCCACCCCAACTCACGCCCTGACCAACTAAACAAATACAAAAACAAGGGGAAACAGGTCAGGAACGTGACAGAACCCCCCCCCCCCCCTCAAGGTGCGAACTCCGGGCGCACCACCTAAAAATCTAGGGGAGGGTCTGGGTGGGCATCTGTCCACGGTGGCGGCTCTGGCTCTGGACGTTGTCCCCACCCCATCATAGTCAATCCCCGCTTCCGTAGCCTCCTCCCAATGGCCACCCTCCAAATTAACCCACCTGGATTAAGGGACACCACCGGACTGAGAGGCAGCACCGGACTGAGGGGCAGCACCGGACTGAGGGGCAGCACACTGAGGGGCAGGTCCGGACTTTCTAACGGCTCTGGCTGGTGATGGCTTGCTGACGGTTCTGGCTGCTCATGGCTGGCTGACGGCTCTGGCTGCTCCTGTCTGGCGGGCGGCTCCTGTCTGGCTGACGGCTCTGGCTGCTCATGGCTGGCGGGCGGCTCTGGCTGCTCCTGGCTGGCGGGCGGCTCTGGCGGCTCCTGTCTGGCGGGCGGCTCCTGTCTGGCGGGCGGCTCTGGCAGCTCCTGTCTGGCGGGCGGCTCCTGTCTGGCGGGCGGCTCTAGCGGCTCCTGTCTGGCGGAAGGCTCTAGCGGCGCCTGTCTGGCGGAAGGCTCTAGCGGCTCATGGCTGGCTGACGGCTCTGGCTGCTCATGGCTGGCGGGCGGCTCTGGCGGCTCCTGTCTGGCGGGCGGCTCTGGCGGCTCCTGTCTGGCGGGCGGCTCCTGTCTGGCGGGCGGCTCTAGCGGCTCCTGACATCCTCATCTTTTCGAGCTCCCTTCAAGAACACATTAAGCATGTCAGACAAGTGCTCAAACGCCTCCTAGACAGCCATTTGTACATTAAGCCGGAGAAGTGTGAATTCCATTCCTCTCGAGTACAATTCCTGGGATTTATAGTGGAACCCGGTCAAGTCCAGATGGACCCCAAGAAGGTAGGGGCGGTAGCGGATTGGCCCACCCCCAAGTCCGTTAAGGAAGTTCAGCGTTTCCTGGGCTTCACCAACTTTTACCGCAAGTTCATCAAGAACTTCAGCTCGGTGGCAGCCCCTCTCTCAGCTGTAACCAAGGGTGGCAACACAAGGTTTCTGTGGGGAAGAGAAGCTGAGACGGCCTTCCAAGGACTCAAGCAGCGCATCCTCTCTGCTCCCATCCTGACACTACCAACGGCGGATGAACCTTTTGTGGTGGAGGTAGACGCATCAGAGGTTGGGGTTGGAGCTGTCCTGTCTCAGAGGGGTGAAGACAAGAAGCTTCATCCTTGCGCCTTCTTCTCTCACCGGCTTACCCCGGCCGAGAGGAATTACGATGTGGGGGATCGTGAACTCCTAGCGGTTAAGATGGCATTGAAGGAATGGAGACACTGGCTCGAGGGGGCTTCTCAACCGTTTCAAGTGCTTACGGACCACAAAAATCTGGAGTATATCCAGCAGGCGAAGCGGTTGAACTCCAGACAAGCTCGATGGTCTCTTTTATTCAGCCGATTTCAGTTTATCCTCACCTATAGACCCGGGTCGAAGAATCTCAAACCGGACGCCTTGTCACGAATCTACTCTCCTGCCATTCGAGAAGATACTGACATGACTGTCCTTCCGGCCGCTAAGATCGTGGCTCCGATCTCGTGGCAAGTGGAGGATACCGTGAAACAAGCTCAAGCCATCGAACCGGGTCCTGGAGGAGGTCCTGCTAATCGGTTGTTTGTTCCCAAGGCAGCAAGGTCCCAAGTCCTTCTGTGGGGGCACTCCTCTCGCCTCACCTGTCACCCGGGCGTAGGTCGCACCTTGGAGTTCATCCAGCGTAAGTTCTGGTGGCCCACCATAAAAGAAGACGTTGCCACTTTCGTCAAGGCCTGTTCCGTGTGCTGCCAGGGCAAATCTTCTCACCTCCGCCCTCAAGGACTCCTTCACCCTCTATCTATTCCCCACCGACCCTGGTCCCATATCTCGTTGGACTTTATTACTGGCCTTCCTCCGTCCCATGGTAATACTACGATCCTAGTCATCATCGACAGGTTTTCTAAGGCGGCCAGGTTTGTTCCCTTGACCAAATTACCTTCTGCCAAGGAAACAGCTGAGTTGGTGATTAACCATGTGTTACCGAGTCTTTGGGATTCCGCAAGATATGGTTTCCGACAGAGGTCCCCAGTTCGCCTCAAGGTTTTGGAAGGCCTTCTGCCAACTCATAGGGGCCACGGCCAGTTTATCTTCAGGGTACCATCCGGAGTCCAATGGCCAAACTGAGAGGATGAATCAGGAGCTGGAAACCACCCTCAGATGCATGGTTTCCAACAACCCGTCCACATGGTCATCATTCATTGTTTGGGCCGAGTACGCGCACAACACCTTGTGCTCCTCCTCCACTGGTATATCCCCGCATGAGTGTCAGTTTGGCTATGCGCCTCTATTGTTCCCGGACCAGGAGGCAGAAGTCAGAGTGCCTTCAGCCTCGAGGTTCATCAGACGCTGTCGGCTTACGTGGAAGAAGGCGCGTCTTAATCTTCTGCGTTCCTCTCAGCAGTACCAACGACAAGCCAACAGACGTCGCCGTCCCGGTCCTACCCTGTACCCCGGCCAGAGAGTATGGCTCTCAACTAAAGATTTACCACTACGGGTGGAGTCTCGCAAGCTGTCCCAGAGGTTCATCGGTCCCTTCAAGATTGCCAGGAGAGTCAATCCCGTTACTTTTCGCCTGCACTTACCCAGATCGCTTAAGATCAATCCAACATTTCACATCTCTTTATTAAAACCTGTTGTTTTTTCTCCCCTTATCCCGGCAGGCAGACCTCCCCCTCCGCCCCGTGTCATCGGTGGCCAGTCGGCTTATACCGTCCACCGGATACTGGATTTCCGCCGGGTGCAGCGGTCCTGGCAGTATCTGGTGGACTGGGAAGGCTACGGTCCCGAGGAGCGCTCCTGGGTTCCTGCCAAGGACATACTGGACCCTGACCTCATTCGTCAGTTCAGGACCCTCCACCCTGAGAAGGCTGGTAGGAACGTCAGGAGCCGTTCCTAGGAGGGGGATTCTGTCAGGTTTTGGCCAAGACTGTTCGGGTTTTTGGTCACTAGATGTCCCCATTGCACCTTTTTTGTACCTTTTGTTTTTCTTGCTCCAATTATTGTTTGCACCTGTAGGTCATTCCCTTGTTAGTATTTAATCCCTGTGTGTTCCTTGCTCTGTGTTTGTAAGTTAGCACCCAGCCCCATCCCAAGCCTTGTTTGATTCAGTGTTTTCTCTTGTTGGATTTTCCAGAGGTTCTCGGGTTTAGTTTTGTGTCTTATTTGAGTAGTCTTTTGAGGTTTGTTTTTCCCTGCTGTTTTTTACCACTTTGTGGAGTTTCTTTTGTTTTTTGGAGGATTTCCATTTTTGTGCCTTTTGGCTTGATTTTTGGACATTGTGGTTTTAGTTTCTTTGCCTGGAGATTTTGTTCTTTATTAAACCACTATCGCTAGTACTGCTGTGTCTGCCTCATCTTCTGGGTTCTGACGATTATTTAGTGACTGTTTCTCGCACCGGGTCCTGACACCAAGATGCCTTATTCCATCAAACAACTGCAAGCAGTCTTCTTTAAAATCAACCAAGCTAAATTGGACACGTGTTTTATGTAATTTATATGGTAGGTCTCATTTGATATCATCCAACTCTTTAAAAATGTCTTTGTATGCAGATTTCTGCTGTTGCCATTAGGTAAGATACAACTTCATTGGGCTTACCTGCCAAGACCTCCATGGAAGCCACATAACCCATCATTTACCAAAGCCAAATGGTAGGCTATGATGAAGTCTATTATCTAGGTCTCCAGGTCTATTTTGGCGATGGGAAACCCCCACGTGAAGGTCGATTTGTCCTCACTTTGCAACCCAGACTCTCTTTAGGGACCTGAGCTGCCCAAGAAACCAAAACATCTGGACATTTTAACAGCCGTAGATGGTTCACTTGAATGCTTTGTGCAGAAGCACGAGAAGGACAAGAGTGGACGAATAGATGTCCAGGCGAATTAGCCTACAAACAAAGGGAAATGTAGGCCTATACTAATTTATGAAAATCAGAACAAATCCTCTTTCTCGTGACACAATATAAGTGAAATTCAACAATGTGCTTTAGTAACAACGGAGACTCAAGTCTGCTTCATCACACAGTATAATAAGTGTTTAAATTAAATACATAAAGGCATCCATTGGGTTTAACATAAAAATGGAAGATATATGTCTTTTAAAGAGGGCACGTTTAAATACAGATGTTCTGGTGTCTGGTCCCTTACAGATTGTTAGGCCTATACATTTGATACCTATCTAATGTGTGTTCATACCACTCAAGATTTTATGTTGAGCACTTGTAGGCTTATGTTACTGAGTTGGTTGTTGGAAATTATTTTGTATGCAGTTAAGAATAAACATATTTAGGCCTACCTGTTATTAATTTGCATGGGAGGGGTGTGTATAGGAGATGACAATTTCTTAAAAAATATATGTTTTTATTTATTTTTATGAATTGAGTGTTTCCAAATTAAAACTTACTAGCCAAACTAAATTAAATTAGGGATGTGGGATTAGGCTACTGTCTAAGATCAACTTTTGAAGAGCTAAACCAAATGATCTTAGATAGGCTACTTTATATTCTGTAGGCCTATTCCCTGATGTTTTTGAAATTAGGCAAGTGTTATGATCCTCTTATGGTTTTGAATATGAGTAAATGACTAAATAATTGTAACGCTCGTCTATGTCGTCAGGATCGGACCAATATGCAGCGTTGGTTGAATACATAATGAATTTATTTAAATCAAGACGAAGACGAACACGAAGAACACTTGATAACTAACAAAACAATAAACGACGTGACCAAACCTGAACTAGAGAACATATAACATGAACGCACGAACAGGAAGGAACACACGAAAATAAATGAAAGAACGAAACGAAACGAAACAGTACCGTGTGGTGCGACATACACAGACACAGCAACAATCACCCAAACAAACAGTGTGAACAGCCTACCTTAATATGGTTCTCAATCAGAGGAACTGTAAAACACCTGTCCCTGATTGAGAACCATATCAGGCTAATTGATTGAACCCAACATAGAAACACATAACATAGAATGCCCACCCCAACTCACGCCCTGACCAACTAAACAAATACAAAAACAAGGGGAAACAGGTCAGGAACGTGACAGAACCCCCCCCCCCCCCTCAAGGTGCGAACTCCGGGCGCACCACCTAAAAATCTAGGGGAGGGTCTGGGTGGGCATCTGTCCACGGTGGCGGCTCTGGCTCTGGACGTTGTCCCCACCCCATCATAGTCAATCCCCGCTTCCGTAGCCTCCTCCCAATGGCCACCCTCCAAATTAACCCACCTGGATTAAGGGACACCACCGGACTGAGAGGCAGCACCGGACTGAGGGGCAGCACCGGACTGAGGGGCAGCACACTGAGGGGCAGGTCCGGACTTTCTAACGGCTCTGGCTGGTGATGGCTTGCTGACGGTTCTGGCTGCTCATGGCTGGCTGACGGCTCTGGCTGCTCCTGTCTGGCGGGCGGCTCCTGTCTGGCTGACGGCTCTGGCTGCTCATGGCTGGCGGGCGGCTCTGGCTGCTCCTGGCTGGCGGGCGGCTCTGGCGGCTCCTGTCTGGCGGGCGGCTCCTGTCTGGCGGGCGGCTCTGGCAGCTCCTGTCTGGCGGGCGGCTCCTGTCTGGCGGGCGGCTCTAGCGGCTCCTGTCTGGCGGAAGGCTCTAGCGGCGCCTGTCTGGCGGAAGGCTCTAGCGGCTCATGGCTGGCTGACGGCTCTGGCTGCTCATGGCTGGCGGGCGGCTCTGGCGGCTCCTGTCTGGCGGGCGGCTCTGGCGGCTCCTGTCTGGCGGGCGGCTCCTGTCTGGCGGGCGGCTCTAGCGGCTCCTGTCTGGCGGAAGGCTCTAGCGGCTCCTGTCTGGCGGAAGGCTCTAGCGGCTCATGGCTGGCTGACGGCTCTGGCTGCTCATGGCTGGCTGACGGCTCTGGCTGCTCATGGCTGGCTGACGGCTCTGGCTGCTCATGGCTGGCTGACGGCTCTGGCTGCTCATGGCTGGCGGGCGGCTCTGGCTGCTCATGGCTGGCGGGCGGCTCTGGCTGCTCATGGCTGGCGGGCGGCTCTGGCTGCTCATGGCTGGCGGGCGGCTCTGGCTGCTCCTGTCTGGCGGGCGGCTCTGGCGGCTCCTGTCTGGCGGGCGGCTCTAGCGGCTCCTGTCTGGCGGACGGCTCTAGCGGCTCCTGACTGACGGACGGCTCTGAAGGCTCAGGACAGACGGGCGGCTTTGAAGGCTCAGGACAGACGGGCAGCGCAGGCGGCGCTTGGCAGACGGACAGCTCAGACGGTGTTGGGCAGACGGGCAGTTCAGGCGCCGCTGGGCAGACGGCAGACTCTGGCCGGCTGAGGCGCACTGTAGGCCTGGTGCGTGGTGCCGGAACTGGAGGTACCGGGCTAAGGACACGCACCTTAAGGCTAGTGCGTGGAGGAGGAACAGGGCTCTGGAGACGCACAGGAGGCTTGGTGCCGGGACTGGTGGTACCGGGCTGGAGAACCGCACCATAGGGCTAGTGCGTGGAGGAGGAACAGGGCTCTGGAGACTGTGGGGTTTTTATAAGGTTTTTTGACATGCTTAACTAACTATAAGCTAGTAGGGCTTCTTATGCATTAAAGTTTGAATTACTGACTCATGTGAACCTGCATTTTCCATTAGTCTCTACTCTTACCAGTGCTCTGTCTAACCATGAGGCCACAGCCTGAAATTGCAACAAATGTATCTGAGCATAAGATATGAACAGCAGTCTGAAATGTGTGTGTGTTAAAAAGGGCGCTGTACTGTGTGACCGAGACTGTGCTAATCTTAGAGAGACACAGGAGAGGGGTGAATCAGGGGACTGCTGACTGTGGTGTACAATAGACAATAACAGATAAACTATACACACGAAGAACATCTGTGAGGTTCTGAGTTATGCACTATAACCCAATACTATAACAAACGTGATTAGCAACTGTATTACATGTGATTGAATACTATAGCAAACGTGATTAGCAACTGTATTAAATGTGATTGGATATTGACAAACTGTTGGCCTGGGAGCCTGGGTGTCTGTGTGTGTGTGCTGGAAGTAACAGTTAGCCAGATAAGAGTGCTGGGAAGCTGTGGTTAGCCTTGAGCGAGAACAGTGGCCATTGTATACAGGTGTGAATAGCTCAGACAATATTACAGAGCTGTCTGACCTCAGTCTTTGGGGTGAAGGAGCGTAATCTACACAGCAACAGCGTCGGGACATCACATGTGCTAAGGGGCCAGGACTGGCTTAAAGCGCCAACACCAACGATAGGCTGGGTGAGTCTAAACCACGCCCAGTCTCTACTCTGACAGGCCGGCTCGGAAGTGGGAACTATCTCTGTCATGAGTATTTATTATAATGTCTTTGTCAGTAACAAGTGTCTTCTCTGTTCCACCCTGCGGGGTGGTGCAGTGAACCCGTATATACGAAAAATGCATTTGCCATTTATTAACTTTTGAATTAAACAATTATTTTAATCAAGTTCAGGTGTCATATTGTTCCTATCTCAGTTGAACCTTACGCAGCCTTAACAAGACGCACAGGAAGGCTGGTGCGTGGTGTAGGCACTGGTGGTACTGGGCTGGGGCGGGGAGGTGGCTCCCTTGAGCACCGAGCCTGCCCAACCTTACCTGGTTGTATGCTCCCCGTAGCCCGACCAGTGCGGGGAGGTGGAATAACCCGCACTGGGCTGTGTTGACGAACCGGGGACACCATGCGTAAGGCTGGTGCCATGTATGCCGGCCCGAGGAGACGCACTGGAGACCAGACGCGTTGAGCCGGCTTCATGGCACCTGGCTCAATGCCCAATCTAGCCCTGCCAGTGCGGGGAGGTGGAATAACCTGCACCGGGCTATGCACACGTACAGGAGACACCGTGCGCTCTACCGCATAACACGGTGTCTGCCCGTACTCTCGCTCTCCACGGTAAGATCGGGAAGTTGGCGCAGGTCTCCTACCTGACTTCGCCACACTACCCTTTAGCCTCCCCCCAATAAATTTTTGGGCTTGACTTACAGGCTTCCTACCGCGTCGTCGTGCTGCCTCCATTTGCCGGTATCCCTCCTCACACTGCACCAGAGAATCCCAGGCGGGCTCCGACCTTCTCCCTGGGTCAATCGCCCACCTGTCGATCTCCTCCCACGTAGTGTAGTCCAGATTTTGCTCCTGCTTCCGTGCTGCCTCCTCATACCGCCGCCTCTTGGCTTTAGCTGCCTCCAGCTCTTCACGAGGGAGGCGATATTCTCCAGGTTGTGCCCATGGTCCTTTACCGTCCAGTATTTCCTCCCATGTCCAGAAATCCTGCGATCGCTGCTGCTTTTTCCCACGCTGCTTGGCCCTTTGTTGGTGGGTGATTCTGTAACGCTCGTCTATGTCGTCCTCCTCATCGGACGAGGAGAGGCGAGAAGGATCGGACCAATATGCAGCGTTGGTTGAATACATAATGAATTTATTTAAATCAAGACGAAGACGAACACGAAGAACACTTGATAACTAACAAAACAATAAACGACGTGACCAAACCTGAACTAGAGAACATATAACATGAACGCACGAACAGGAAGGAACACACGAAAATAAATGAAAGAACGAAACAGTACCGTGTGGTGTGACATACACAGACACAGCAACAATCACCCACAAACAAACAGTGTGAACAGCCTACCTTAATATGGTATCAGGCTAATTGATTGAACCCAACATAGAAACACATAACATAGAATGCCCACCCCAACTCACGCCCTGACCAACTAAACAAATACAAAAATAAGGGAAAACAGGTCAGGAACGTGACAATAATAAAGTATTTTAGGCCCTAAGCTCTGCCTTTATTTGTTATTTTTGTAATCAGAACCTTCAGCTGCTGGCTAAAGAATTATGATAATTAGGCCTATGATACAATAGTTGGTGCGTCAGCTTGTCAATCAAGAGCCCATCATTCCTTGACAGTGGGTTTAATTTTATCATCTGTGTCAACACAGTTTGAGATCATTTTGACCCGTAGGCCTTCCATCCATTTCAATGCGGAAATGCGCTTTGCTGGAAGAAAAAAAACGTGTCGGACCTCGCAACAGTAACTAAGGGGCGCGGCTTGATAATGGCTCTATTATGACGTAACAAAGCATGCAGTTAAAAAATAGAGTCTTGTGTATTTCGTAGTTCTTTCTTTTTTAATGCAGGAGTTCGTTTTCAATTCACTCAATATCGTTAGTCTGAATACTAGGGGTTTGAGAAATCCTACAAAAAGGAAAGCTTTATTTTTATACTGTAAACGCAGTAACGCAGATTTTGTCCTTCTTCAGGAAACTCATTCGGGTGGAAGTGATTTGAAATTTTGTAGTGATATTTAGTAGCCATATTATAAGTTCAACAATGACAAAACAACCAGTTTTCATAACTTCATAATTCTGAATATTCTTATAATTATTGTCCAAAAGGACAAGGTTAGTAGCTACATTTTATGACGGATACAGGGTTTCCGTCTCACTGGCTATTTAGCTAGCTTTGTTTGATCCCGATTGGTGCTTATTTGACAAAGTTAGAGTCGTTCAAGTGAAGACCTCCCACGTCATGGGCGTGCCATGAAGGCGTCGCTTTCTGACCAAATATGGTGTCCTATAGGATATACTACACCCCTAATGAATATAGTGAAGTCTGGTTACGTTCTAGGATCTCTGAGGAATACATATACGAACGTGATTTGACTGCAATTACTTTTGTATTTTCTTACTTTAGCAATTTTCTATCTATTTAAATTCACTTTAGATGAAAAAAATCTTAATTAAAACATCAATATCTTCCACCCCATAAGACTTTCATGAATACAAGCAACTGTTATTGTTTCAGGGACGTAAATGCCTCCAATCAACAGCAATTTGTGTTGTATTTTTAGACTTTGGATACTTATTTACAAATATTGTATTGAATTTGCATGAATAATACTTTAAACGTCAATAGCTTCCACCCCATGTGACATTTGTGAGGAAAACTAACTGTGACTGGTTCAGGGACCTTGTCCCTTCAACAGCAATTACTTTAGTATTTTTTGACTTGTGATATTCTACCAACTTACATTGACTTTACATTAAAGATACTTCCTTAGAATGTCAATAGCTTCCACCTCATATTACTTTAATGAATACAACCAAGTGTTTTTGGTTCAGGAACCTCACCCCACCAATTTGTTTTTTGTATTGTTTTACTGTGTATTTTTTTAAATTAATTTGAATTGACCTTACATGAAAAGTACTTCCCTAAAACTTCAACAAACTGATATTGGTTCACGGATCTCTTCCCTCCAATCAACGGCAATTCCATATGCGATTTTTGACTTAATATTTTCATTTTATTTCATGTAATGAACACTTCCTTTATATAACTTCAATAGCTTTAACTCAATATGACTTGCATGAATACAACCAATTGTTATTGGTCCAAGGACCTCTTCCCTCAAATCCACAGCAATTACATTTGGATATTCTCTACTCTTGATCAATGTTAATTGTGTTAACATGACAAATACTTTCTTCAAATCTCAATTACTTCCATTCCATTTGACTTGTATGAATGAAAAAGGTACTGTCACGTTCTGACCTGTATTTCCTTTGTTTTTTGTCTTTAGTTAGTTGGTCAGGGTGTGAGCTGGGGTGGGCAGTCTATGTTCTGTGTTTCTATGTTTAGGTTTGTCATTTGGCCTGATATGGTTCTCAATCAGAGGCAGGTGTTTTTCATTGTCTCTGATTGGGAACCATATTTAGGTAGCCTGTTTTCACTGTTGGTTTGTGGGTGTTTGTTTCCTGTGTCAGTGTTTGTGCCACACGGGACTGTTTTCGGTTAGGTTACTTTGTTATTTTGTATTTGTGTCTTGTTCAGTTTATTCTATTAAAACATGGACACTTACTACGCTGCGTCTTGGTCCGATCCCTGCTACACCTCCTCTTCAGACGAAGAGGAGGAAATCTGCCGTTACAGGTACAGAGACCAGCTTTTGCTCCACTGGCCATTTTAGAGCAGTGTGTGACCATTTGTGACCTGATTCAGGAAAGTCGTTTGAACGTTAAAAAAAAAATGTTTCATCAAAATGCCATGATTGGCTGAGATAATGACTGGGCTGGACATGCCGAGAGAGGATTTCGGATTGGTCTGCCATATTGAAGGTGTCTGTCTATTTGAGCTCGTCAGCCTGTGTTGGTAATCCTGTTGAACGCAGCTCTTTTTTAATGTATTGTGTAGTGGAGCTGCATAAGTGTTGCTCTCCATTTTCTGGAGGATCAAGTTTTAAAATCAGTGGAATTAGACTATGATAGCTAAAGAGATGACGAAAACACCCGTCTCCGGATTTCATCTTCAAACTAAGGGCAACCGTGGTATGGCATTCCTGAAAGGGAGACGCATCCATGATGCATGTTGATGTATGCAGGTAAGATAGTCTAGCGTTAGCTAGCTACATTTTCGGTTTCATTTCAAGCTAAAGTGCATTAAATTAGCTGACTGGGTCCCTAGCTGATATTATTTGTTTCCCAGAGCCATTTGCTTTTCTAGTTAAGAGTCTAATGTTAGCTAGCTAACATTGGACCTGGTTGGTTAGCTCCCAGCACTGTGGCATTGTTGGCACTTTGTTCAATGTTGTTTAACTAGCTAACATTAGCTGGCTGGTTCATTAGCTAAAGTTACGTGACGTGTGTGGTCTTAAACATTGTTTACCTAGCTAGGTTCATTGTTTAGCTAGGTAGCTAGCTATATGTCTTGAGCTAAAGTGTACTGTTAGCTAGCTAGCTAACGTTATGGGTGGGGCTAAAGCTTAAGAGGGTGTGAACGATGCTGAATGGGTGTAGACAAAGGTAGAGCTGTTCACTAGATACCAAAACATTCAAAGGCGATTTTTCTCAAAAGTGAGTTTACAAGTTGATCAACTTTCAAAGCAGAATGACTTTCCCATTGATCATCAAATGTAGTGTATGATATACCATTTTGTAACTCTGAGTCTCTACTTTTATCCAATGTAAAAAAAAAAAACACCGTTTCACATTTTGCCTCATAAGACCACATCCGGGTGGTGAGTCACATTTGGCTACCTTGAAACCTCTACCGCTTCTCTCTCCCGGATCCGGGATCCGGGATCCTCCTCATCAAAAAAGCTGACTAGAATAGCCTAGCCTAACGCGACAGGGATATCATATAATATAATTTTCATGAAATCACAAGTCCAATACAGCAAATGAAAGATAAACATCTTGTGAATCCAGCCATCATTTCCGATTTTTCAAATGTTTTACAGCGAAAACACAATATGTATTTCAATTAGCTAACCACAATAGCAAAAGACTCAACCGCATATTTTCACAATTTTTCTACCGCATAGGTAGCTATCACAAAACCGACCAAATAGAGATATAATTAGTCACTAACCAAGAAACAACTTCATCAGATGACAGTCTTATAACATGTTTTACAATAAATTTATGTTTTGTTCGAAAATGTGCATATTTGAGGTATAAATCATAGTTTTACATTGCAGCTACCATCAAAAATATCACCAAAGCAGCCAGAATAATTAGAGAGCAACGTGAAATACCTAAATACTCATCATAAAACATTTATGAAAAATACATGGTGTACAGCAAATGAAAGATAAACATCTTGTGAATCCAGCCAATATTTCCGATTTTTTAAAAAGTGTTTTACAGAGAAAACACAATATAGCATATTAGCTTACCACAATAGCCAAACACACAAATGTATTTATTAGCAGCAAAAGGTAGCGATCGCAAAAACAGCAAAAGATATAAAATTAATCACTAACCTTGACCAACTTCATCAGATGACAGTCAGGTTATACAATACACTTATGTTTTGTTCGTAAATGTGCATATTGAGAGCTGCAAACCGTGGTTATACATTGTGAATATGTAGCATCGATTCACCAAATTGTCCGGAGCTATTTTGGACACTCACCTAATCTGACCAAAGAACTCATCATAAACTTTACTAAAAAATACATGTTGGACAGCAAATGAAAGATACACTAGTTCTTAATGCAACCGCCGTGTTAGATTTTTAAAATTAACTTTACCATAACAAACAGCTTACGTTATAGCGAGACAGCGCCCGCGAAAAGGGCGGACAATAGGACTCAACATTTTCCACAGAAATACGAAATAACATCATAAATGGTTCTTACTTTTGCTGAGCTTCCATCAGAATCTTGTACAAGGAGTCCTAGGTCCAGAATAAATCGTTGTTTGGTTTTAGAATGTCCTTCTCTCCTGTCGAATTCGCTCCACAAGGCTAGCCAATGTTGATGACGTTCCCAATTTCTCTCGACGCAGAGAACGGAAAACTCAAAGTCCCATTAAACGTTGAATAAACTGATGAAACTCGGTTGAGAACCTACTTTATGATGTTTTTCTAATATGTATCAAATAAAAACAAAGCCGGGGATATTAGCCGTGTATACCGAACGCTTATCATAAGACAATATGGAGGTGCTTCCCGCGCTTAGGTAGAGAAAGGAAATTCTGGACACGTCATTCCAAGAGCTCTTGTTCGACCTCAGATCAAGCTAGACACCCCATTCCACCTTCCACTGCCCGTTGACATCTAGTGGAAGGCGTATGCAGTGCATGCATATCCATAAATATAAGGCAATTCAATAGGCAGGCCCTGGAAGAGCATCGTTTTCAGATTTTTCACTTCCTATCTGGAAGTTTGCTGTACAATTAGTTCTGTTTTACTCACAGATATAATTCAAACAGTTTTAGAAACTTGAGAGTGTTTTCTATCCAATAGTAATAATAATATGCATATTGTACGATCTAGAATAGAGTACGAGGCAGTTTAATTTGGGCACGATTTTTTCCAAAGTGGAAACAGCGCCCCCATATTGACAAGAAGTTTTTAAAGCGATACTCCACCCCAGGAATAAAAATCATGAAACTCCTGTCAATTTAGTGACAGGTAGCCTAGTTAACAGCGTTGGGCCAATAACGGAAAGGTTGCTGGTTTGAATCTCTAAACTCACTAGGTGAAAGATCTGTCGATGTGCCCTTGAGCTAGTCACTTAACCCTAATTGCTCCTGTAAATCACTCTGGATTAGAGTGTCTGCTAAGTGATGTAAATGTTTGTTCTATCAGTGTGTAAAATAATGTTTTTCTCCAAATGATTTAACTTTTAAATGGTCAGGAAATCGTACAGGAACGCTTAGTAGCTACATGATTCTCGTCACTGGAGATAGGGGATAACACACTGTCACATTTCATAACGCTTTTTTAAAAATTACCTGGACTCCAGATTGCCAAATCAGCCAATATATGGTATGGGCATACTTGTCTAGAACACATCCATCTGTTCATATTGTCATGATAAAGTATATATTTGGCTTAGATGTGCTCAATCTAAACAGTGTATGAAATTATTCAATACAGGTTCTCCTTCAAATACCATCTCCCAATGTGCCATGTGTCTGGGAAATGTGGGAAAGGCCGTTGCTGCCATAGCAACGTACTCTGCATCTCGCTCTGGGCTGATATTAACTGCAAATTGAACTCGGTGAGATTGACAGTGCAGTTTGTTTAGGCGATGGAACAGCTAGCTAGCTACTTTTGTATTATTGTGTGTCGCTATGTTTACTAGCTACCTAGCTAGCCAGAGAGAGAGCATTGCATTGTGGGTTTTGTGGTCGACATGAGCTGCAACAGATTTCCACAGGGATTTTCACATGCTTCTACCAACCATGCTCTAGCGACAAAATGAAACGTTTGTTCACAAAAATATTGTTTTCACAAACTAGTGTTATTTAACACTGTTAATAATAGGGATTAGTGGTTTGGGTGGATTATCCCTTTAAGAAACAAAGTTACTCCCACCCTTTACCCATGTTTCATTGCATTGAATGAAAGGAGGTCTGGGGCATCCCCATGGAGGGTGGTGTATTATGGGGTGAAAGTTATTGAAGTGTTTTTTAAATGTAAAGTCAATTTGAATTGCCATTCAAAAAATGTACATGTTCAATCAGTGGGTAAAATTAAAATGTTTCCTGCATGATTTAACTTCTAAATGGTCAGGAAATCGTATTGGAACGCATAGTAGCTACATGGTTCTCATAACTGGATAGAGGATAACACAATCACATTTAAAAACGCTTTTAAAACAATTACCTGGACTCCAGATTGCCAAATCAGCCAATATATGGTATGGGCATACTTGTCTAGAACACATCCATCTGTTCATATTGTCATGACAAAGTATTTATTTTGCTTAGATGTGCTCAGTCTAAACAGTGTAGAAAATTATTCAACACAGTTTCTCCTTCAAATACCATCTCCCAATGCGCCATGTGTGTCTGTGGGAAAGGCCGTTGCTGTCATAGCAACGTACTCTGCAATCGCTCTGGCCTGAGATGAACTGTTGAACTCTTTGATAGTGCAGTTTTTTTAGGCGATGGTACAGCTAGTATTGAGAATTTTCCAGAACATGTGTGGTAATTAATAGCAGAAGAGCTAGCAAGATGAGTGCACTCTATATGTGCTCTGGGTCATTAGACACCATTAGACATGCACCTGTCTTGGGAGTGGACATAACTGTTTATATTTGTAACTGTTATGGCCTTATATGTTAGGGTGACCAGACGTCCCCGTTCTCCGGGGACAGTCCCCGATTTTGGTGGCCTGTCCCCGGTTGAAGCTGTCCCCGGAAATGTCTCCGTTTAACAGTGCATTAAAAACAGACTGCAAAGTGAAATAATATTTTACGTGGCAAGAAAGACCGGGCAGCAGAGCCTACCAGTTGACGTCTCAATCGCGTTGTGCTTGTTTTGTCCAGTAGAGGTGGCTGCTTGATATAGCAGCTTCACTCACCCTTCTTCTACTAACTACTTGCTGGGCGCTAGTTTTAGAGAACTGCTGTGGAAAACTCGGCCAGAAGCTAGCAAGTGTCAAGTGAATCCATAATATCACCACAAACATATTTTCAAGCCAGGTCGTTTGAGATACTAGCTAGTGATGTGATAATGTCACACTTTATTATATAGATAGATGATCTGCTCTATAAGGTTTAAAATAGGTTATGCTAGCTAACATTAGCTATGTCGTTTAAGTTATCTAGCTTAGCTAGCTACTGTCATGGTAGCTAGGTTAAAAAACGTTCACATGTAAACATGCAGTGGATGGGCTATTTTGAAAATATGATTATATTAAATGAATGCACAATTAATTATGAGAATATTTATTTGTAGATTACAATTTTAATGGTTTGGCATTATAAGTAGTGTGAAAATATATTTTGACATTTTCATGGATAACATGAACATAATGTTTTCTGTTAGAATGGAGAGGAAGGAGAGGAGGAAGACTGGATAAGAAGAAGAGTGAAAGAGAGAGAAGAAAGGTTAAGATATGATTACAGAGCCTGCCAATGTATTATTGCAAACAATGTTTTTGAGATAACATACAAAAATGAGGCAAGCAATGGGAATCTGTTAAAAAACTTTGTTTATCTAATAGTGTACTAATTATTATTAAAGATTAGAGAGGAAGAAGAAGGAAAAATGAAGGGAGTAAAAAGAGTGAAGCGAGGAGTTTGTAGACGAGTGAGGCGGAAAGGTAAAGAGAAGGAAAGAGCAGGAAGATGATTGAAGAAAAGAGGAGAAAGATTGGAGCAGAAGAAAAAGTTAAGAGAGTAAGAAGAGCAGACAGAGGTACAATGGCTCTTTCCAAGAAACGGAGTGAATGATATATGAACAGCAGCAAGAAATAGGTTCACTGTTCCTATGCTTATTGTGAATACAAACTTCAACCTCCCCTGCCAGGAGTTCATGGTGAAGTTGGCCAAAGACAGAGCAATCCTTAAGAAGATACATTATTCTGAGAAATATACATATTATAAGGTGACCAGATTTCTGAAATTAAAACCGGGGACATTTCCAGTTCGGCGGTAAATATATCATTAAAATATCCAATGTTATTATCTATGAAATAAAAAAGGGGGATAATTCCGGTTTCATGTATTTAGTGAAAGCTGGTGGTTCCTTTTAACATGAAGTTTTAGGTTGTAGTTATTATAGGACTATTTCTCTCTATACCATTTGTATTTCATATACCTTTGACTATTGGATGTTCTTATAGGCACTTTAATATTGCCAGTGTAACAGTATAGCTTCCATCCCTCTCCTCGCCGCTACCTGGGCTTGAACCAGGAACTCATCGACAACAGCCACCCTCGAAGCAGCGTTACCCATGCAGAGCAAGGGGAACAACTACTCCAAGTCTCAGAGCGAGTGACGTTTGAAACGCTATTAGCGCGCACCCTGCTAACTAGCTAGCCATTTCACATCGGTTACACCAGCCTAATCTCAGGAGTTGATAGGCTTGAATTCATAAACAGCAGAGCTGTGTCACGCCCTGGCCTTAGTATTCTTTGTTTTCTTTATTATTTTAGTTAGGTCAGGGTGTGACATGTGGTATTTATGTGGGTATTTATGTGGGTTTTGTAGTGTCCAGGGTGATTGTAAGGTTTAGGGGGTTTATTTAGAGTAGTTGGCTTTATGTTTAGTATAGTTGTCTAGCTGTGTCTATGTTGTGTGTAGTTGTCTAGGAAAGTCTATGGTTGCCTGAATGGGTTCCCAATTAGAGACAGCTGGTTTCTGTTGTCTCTGATTGGGAGCCATATTTAAGGTAGCCATAGGCTTTAGTTTGTTGTGGGGAATTGTCTATGTAGAACGTTTGTAGCCTGTATGTATGTGCACAACGTTTGTAGCTTCACGGTCGTTTTGTTGTTTTGTTAGTTTGTATAGTGTTTTGTGTCGTGTTCATCTTCGTGGTGTTATTAAAAGAAGATGGCTTATTTTCCAAATGCTGCGTTTTGGTCCGTCTCTCTTCCACACGACCGTGACAAGCTGCTGGCAAAACGCACGAAAGTGCTGTTTGAATGAATGCTTACGAGCCTGCTGGTGCCCACCATCGCTCAGTCAGACTGCTCTATCAAATCATAGACTTAATTATAACATAATGAAATACGAGCCTAACACCTTGCCCAAACCGTCTGCGCGCATGCGCCATCGTGCGCTATCGTGCATAAATTTATTTTGCCCCCCACACCAAACGCGATCACGACACGCAGGTTAAAATATCAAAACAAATTCTGAACCAATGACATTAATTTGGGGACAGGTCGAAAAGCATTAAACATGTATAGTAATTTAGCTAGTTAACTTGCACTTGCTAGCTAACGTTAATTTGTCCTATTTAGCTAGCTTGCTGTTGCTAGCTAATTTGAGTTGTTATTTTACCTGAAATGCACAAGGATCTCTACTCCGACAATTAATCCACACATAAAACGGCCAACCGAATTGTTTCTAGTCATCTCTCCTCCTTCCAGGCTTTTTCATCGTTTAAATTATATGGTGATCGCATCTAAACTTTCATTGTATTACCACGACTACCGGCAAAACAGTTCGTCTTTCTATCACCCACGTGGGTATAACCAATGAGGAGATGGCACGTGGGTACCTGCTTCTATAAACCAATGAGGAGATGGCACGTGGGTACCAGCTTCTATAAACCAATGAGGAGATGGGAGAGGCAGGACTTGCAGCGCGATCTGCGTCAGAAATAGGAACGACATCTATTTTAGCCTTTGGTGTCAGCAGACGCTCGTTGGCGCGCGCAAGCAGTGTGGGTGCAATATTTGAATAACATGGATTTCAAAATTTATTTTGCGACGCTCGCGCTCGCGCACGTGACATGTCCGGTCTGGTCAGCAAGTTAGGTCATTAATATGGTCGAATCCGGAAACTATCATCTCGAAAACAAAACATTTATTCTTTCAGTGAAATACGGAACCGTTACGTATTATCTAACGGGTGGAATCCATCAGTCTAAATATTCCTCTTACATTGCACAATCTTCATAATTACGTAAAATTCTGGCAAATTAGTTCGCAATGAGCCAGGCGGCCCAAATTGTTGCATATACCCTGACTCTGCGTGCAATGAACGCAAGAGAAGTGACACAATTTCACCTCATTAATATTGCCTGCTAACCTGGATTTCTTTTAGCTTAATATGCAGGTTTAAAAATATATACTCCTGTGTATTGAATTTGCGTCAATTCAAATCTGGTATCAGGACAAAATGTGATTCAGAGTCACCGAATATACTTTAAGTATTTTTATTTAACTCAAGCGATAAATGGTAAATGCAATTTTCGTATATACGGGTTCACTAACACCTCGCAGGGTAGAACAGAGAACTGGCAGGATGTAAGTAAACAGCTGTTCTTATACTGTGATAGACGTAGTTCCAACCCGTCTGTTGGCCTATCACAGTAGAGGCTGAGCGTGGTTTAAACTTGCTCAGCCTATCGCCGGCGCTCAGGCTGGTCCCAGCCTCTTGGCGCTCCTTGGTGTCCGGCGCTGTTGCTGTGTAGATTACGCTCCCACACCCTAGAGACTGAGGTCAGACAGTTCTGTAACATTGTTTGAGCTATTTGCACCTGCATAGAAAGCATACTGTTCTCGCTCAAGGTTAACCACAGCTTCTCAGCACACTTATCTCTGGGGCAAAATGTTACTTCCAGCACACACACAGGAACCCAGACCAACAGTTGCTAATATTCAATTATAGCGCAATAAACACAGATCCTCACACTTAATATGCAGGTTTAAAAATATATACTCCTGTTTATTGATTTTAAGAAAGGCATTGATGTTTATGGTTAGGTACACGTTAGAGCAACGACAGTCCTTTTTCGCGAATGCGCACTGCATCGATTAAATGCAACGCAGGACACGCTAGATAAACTAGTAATATCATCAACCATGTGTAGTTATAACTAGTGATTATGATTGATTATTTTTATAAGATAAGTTTAGTGCTAGCTAGCAACTTACCGTGGCTTCTTACTGCATTCGCGTAACAGGCGGGCTCCTTGTGAGGCAGGTGGTTAGACCGTTGGACTAGTTAACCGTAAGGTTGCAGATTGAATCCCTGAGCTGACAATGTAAAAATCTGTTGTTCTGCCCCTGAACAAGGCAGTTAATCCACCGTTCCTAGGCCGTCATTGAAAATAAGAATGTGTTCTTAACTGACTTGCCTAGTTAAATAAAGGTGTAAAAAAAAAAAAAAAAAAACGGCGTCCAAAATTTCCGATTGTTATGAAAACTTGAAATCGGCCCTAATTAATCTGCCATTCCAATTAATCGGTCTACCTCTAACCAAAAGTAAAGTTCCTGGCGATCATAGCGATCTGACTCCCTCTGTCACGTTCTGACCATAGTTCTTTTGGTTTTGTCTTTGTTTTAGTGTGGTCAGGGCGTGAGTTGGGTGGGTTATCTATATGTTGTGTTTCTATGTTGGGTTTGTTTGGCCTAATATGGTTCTCAATCAGAGGCAGGTGTTTGCCATTGTCTCTGATTGGGAACCATATTTAGGTAGCTTGTTTTGTGTTGGGGTTTGTGGGTAGTTGTCTTCTGTCTTTGTGTTCTCTGCACCAGATAGGACTGTTTCGGTTTTGCCACGTTGGTTATTTTGTATTTGTATAGTGTAAACGTTTATCGTCTTTTATTAAACATGTTGAACACGAACTACGCTGCGTCTTGGTCCGATCCCTGCTACACCTCCTCTTCAGACGAAGAGGATGTTAGGATTTATGTTTATGCATAATAGCCTGTTAGCATATTGGTTGAAGAGGAATATTGTTTTGTTACACACATGCACGCACACCCCCCTCTGTATAGTGTGTGTAGGTGTAAGGAATGACCAACACAGGCCATAAAAGTTGTGGACAGTCTGGAGAGGGGATGGGTGCAGCTCTCTAGACCAACCAAGAGTTTAGAATACTGGACAATACCATATTAGGAACTGTTTTAGTGTAGAATCGACAGACCCAAGACGGAGCTAATCTACCCAGCAACCAGAGGTGGACAAAGGAACGCACCAAGGGGCCAGCAAAGGGGGGGGGGCAGAGTCTAAACCAAGCCCAGCCTCTACTGTGATAGGCTAACAGACGCGTTGAAACGACGTCATCACGGTATAAGAACAGCTGTTTACGTACTTCTTGCCAGTTCTCTGTTCATCCTGCGCGGTGAAACAGCGAACCCGTATATGCGAAAATTGCATTTGCCATTCATTGTTTGCGGTAATTAAACATAATTAAAGAAAGTTAGCAGACCTTGCATTTTATTTATCCTGACACCGGATGTGTTACACGCAGCGTTCACAAGGAGGAAGGCTGCCGTTACAGAACCACCCACCAAAAAAGGACCAAGCAGCGTGGTAAGGGACAGCAGCAGCAGCGGCCTAGTACACAGGACTCCTGGACATGGGAGGAAATTCTGGACGGTAAGGGACCCTGGGCTAAAGCTGGAGAATATTGCCGCCCTCGTGAAGAGCTGGAGGCAGCTAAAGCCGAGAGGCGGTGGTATGAGGACGCAGCACGGAAGCGTGGCTGGAAGCCAGAGAGGCAGCCCCAAAAATGTATTGGGGGGGGGGGGGGGGATAAAGGGGAGTGTGGCGAAGTCAGGTAGGAGACCTGCGCCAACTTCCCGGGCTTACCGTGGAGAGCGAGAGTACGGGCAGACACCGTGTTATGCGGAAGAGCGCACGGTGTCTCCTGTACGTGTGCATAGCCTGGTGCGGTACATCCCAGCTCCTCGTATCGGCCGGGCTAGAGTGGGCATCGAGCCAGGTGCCATGAAGCCGGCTCAACGCATCTGGTCTCCAGTGCGTCTCCTCGGGCCGGTGTACATGGCACCAGCCTTACGCATGGTGTCCCCTGTTCGACAGCACAGCCCAGTGCGGGTTATTCCACCTGCTGTTGCTAGCTAATTTGGCCTGGGATATAAACAGTGAGTTGTTATTTTACCTGAAATGGACAAGGTCCTCTACTCCGACAATTAATCCACACATAAAACGGTTAACCGAATCGTTTCTAGTCATCTCTCCTCCTTCCAGGCTTTTTCTTCTCTTGACTTAATGCGATTGGCAACTTTCATAAATTAGGTGCATTACCGCCACTAACCTCATTCATCTTTCAGTCACCCACATGGGTATAACCAATGAGGAGATGGCACGTGGGTACAAGCTTCTATAAACCAATGAGGAGATTAGAGGCAGGATTTGCAGCGCGATCTGCGTCAGAAATAGAACTGACTTCTATTTTAGCCCTTGGTAACGCAGACGCTTGTGGCGCGCGCAGTGTGGGTGATATAACTGAATAACATACATTTTGAAAATCTATTTTGCAGCGCGAGCGGTGTAGTCAGCCAAATATATATATACTTTGTCGTGACAATATGAACAGATGGATGTGTTCTAGACAAGTATGCCCATACCATATATTGGCTGATTTGGCAATCTGGAGTCCAGGTAATTGTTTTAAAAGCGTTATGAAATGTGACAGTGTGTTATCCCCTATCTCCAGTGATGAGAACCATGTAGCTACTAAGCGTTCCTGTACGATCTCCTGACCATTTAAAAGTTAAATCATTTGGAGAGAAAAAAATATTTTACGCACTGATAGAACAAACATTTACATCACTTAGCAGACACTCTAATCCAGAGTGATTTACAGGAGCAATTAGGGTTAAATGACTAGCTCAAGGGCACATCGACAAATCTTTCACCTAGTGAGCTTGGAGATTCAAACTAGCAACCTTTCCGTTATTGGCCCAACGCTGTTAACTAGGCTACCTGTCATTTTTATTCCTGGGGTGGAGTATGGCTTTAAGGTAGCCAAATGTGACTCACCACCCGGATGTGGTCTTATGAGGCAAAATGTGAAACTGTTGTTTTTTTTACATTATCATACACTGCATTTGATGATCAATGGGAAAGTCATTCTGCTTTGAAAGTTGATCAACTTGTAAACTCACTTTTGAGAAAAATCGCCTTTGAATGTTGAAGTGAAGAGCTCTTCTTTGTCTACACCCATTCAGCCTCGTTCACACCCTCTTAAGCTTTAGCCCCACCCATAACGTTACAGTACACTTTAGCTTAAGACATATAGCTAGCTACCTAGCTAAACAATGTTTAAGACCACACACGTCACGTAACTTTAGCTAATGAACCAACCAGCTAATGTTAGCTAGTTAAACAACAATGAACAAAGTGGCAACAATGCCACAGTGCTGGGAGCTAACCAACCAGGTCCAATGTTAGCTAGCTAACATTAGACTCTTAACTAGAAAAGCAAACGGCTCTGGGAAACAAATAATGTCAGCTAGGGACCCAGTCAGCTAACGCTAGCTAACAATGCACTTTAGCTTGAAATTAAACCGAAAATGTAGCTAGCTAACGCTAGACTATCTTACCTGCATACATCAACATGCATCATGGATGCGTCTCCCTTTCAGGAATGCCATACCACGGTTGCCCTTAGTTTGAAGATGTAATCCGGAGACAGGTGTTTTCGTCATCTCTTTAGCTATCATAGTCTAATTCCACTGATTTTAAAACTTGATCCTCCAGAAAATGGAGAGCAACACTTATGCAGCTACTACACAATACATTAAAAAAGAGCTGCGTTCAATAGGATTACCAACACATACAAGTCAAATGGAATGGAAGTAATTGAGATTTGAAGAAAGTATTTGTCATGTTAACACAATTAACATTGATCAAAAGTAGAGAATATCCAAATGTAATTGCTGTGGATTTGAGGGAAGAGGTCCTTGGACCAATAACAATTGGTTGTATTCGTGCAAGTCATATTGAGTTAAAGCTATTGAAGTTATATTAAGAAAGTGTTTATTACATAAAATGAATTGAAAATATTAAAAGTCAAAAATCGCATATGGAATTGCCGTTGATTGGAGGGAAGAGATCCTTTTCATGTAAAGTCAATTCAAATTAATACAAAAAATACACAGTAAAACAATAAAAAAAACAAATTGGTAGGGTGAGGTTCCTGAACCAAAAACACTTGGTTGTATTCATTAAAGTAATATGAGGTGGAAGCTATTGACATTCTAAGGAAGTATCTTTAATGTAAAGTCAATTTAAGTTGGTAGAATATCACAAGTCAAAAAATACTAAAGTAATTGCTGTTGAAGGGACAAGGTCCCTGAACCAGTCACAGTTAGTTTTCCTCACAAATGTCACATGGGGTGGAAGCTATTGACGTTTAAAGTATTATTCATGCAAATTCAATACAAATTTGTAAATAAGTATCCAAAGTCTAAAAATACAACACAAATTGCTGTTGATTGGAGGCATTACGTCCCTGAAACAATAACAGTTGCTTGTATTCATGAAATTCTTATGGGGTGGAAGCTATTGATGTTTTAATGAAGATTTTTTTCATGTAAAGTGAATTTAAATTGATAGAAAATTGCTAAAGTAAGAAAATACAAAAGTAATTGCAGTCAAATCACATTCGTATATGTATTCCTCAGAGATCCTAGAACGTAACCAGACTTCACTATATTCATTAGGGGTGTAGTATATCCTATAGCACACCATATTTGGTCAGAAAGCGACACCTTCATGGCACGCCGATGACGTGGGAGGTCTTCACTTGAACGACTCTAACTTTGTCAAATAAGCACCAATCGGGGTCAAACAAAGCTAGCTAAATAGCCAGTGAGCTGGGCTTTACGGGAAACCCTGTATCTGTCATAAAATGTAGCTACTAACCTTGTACAACAGCATGCCTTTTCCTTTTGGACAATAATTATAAGAATATTCAGAATTATGAAGTTATGAAAACTGGTTGTTTTGTAAATGTTGAACTTATAAAATGGCTACTAATACTGGAAAAGCAAAATCGAAGTCCAAGTATACAGATTTGACGATGTTTTGACAGAGAAATGTAATATGAATGCAAATGTCTCCTTCACAATTTGCCCAAATGTACCTGGATGACTTCACACTAAATGTCTAGTAGTTCGCTCATACTTCTGTCTGAAACTTTGCACATAACACTGCTGCCATCTTGAGGACACCAACGGAATTACAAGCAGAGTGATGGCTGGAACTGTTGCATTTCAAAGTTGGTGGTAGAAAAAAAAAAGATTTGTATTTTCTTCTACCAGATCTATTGTGTTATATTCTCCTACATTCAATTCACATTTCCACAAACTTCAAAGTCTTTCCTTTCAAATGGTACCAAGAATATGCATTCAGGAAATTGCTAAAGTAAGAAAATCGAAAGTAATTCCAGTTTATTGGAGAGATGAGGTCCCTGAACCACTAACAGTTGGTTGTATTCATGAAAGTCTTATGGGGTGGAAGATATTGAAATTTTTTGGAAGAACTGTTTTATTTTACATTTTATAGATGAAGTCAAACAAAGTTAAACTAATTGCATTCGAGAGAAGAGGTCTTTTTACAGTGTCAAATTGGTTTGAGATGTCTATGTATTGACACTTTTAATTTTCAAGCAACAATATGCGTTGCAGTTTTAAGACGGTCCCTTAACCCTCTTAGCAGAGGATGGCACGTTTTTAGCTACATTTCACCTCCAAAAAGTAAATATGACACCGAATTGGAAAAACAAAGGGTGTAGCTTATTCACTATCATCAGCCGATTTAGAATAATACATTTATATCATCCTTGCATGTTCCGCTGAAGAGGTATTGAAGAGCAAAGTCTGAATCTTTAATATAAAGCTAACTTCACCGCTATAAAACACTATGATTAAATCATCCAATTTTGATTCACCAATAAAAACGGTGAGCTCATCTTTTAATAATAATGTATTCATCATAGAGTCATCTTTGATTATAGTATTGTCAGTGGTGAGCAGTCTTTCAGGGCAGGTGGGGCAGAGCCACACCCGTTTTGAGCCCCACGTGTTTATAAAAAAAAAACATTTTGCAATTATGTTGCTTGTTTTGCATGTTATTTTGGCATTAACATGTGTAACATATAAGTTCAAACAATGTAAAAAAATTAATAAATATTATAATAAAGCCGCATACGGACATGGTCTCTTTTCTTGCGTAAGGCAGCTCCAAAATGCAGGTGTTTCAAACTAGCTCAGTGCTCTCTGTGTTGTGGTGGCACAGCCAGCGGAAAATACAGAGCGTAGGGGTTGGTAATGTTCTCTAGTTGTGCTGTGATTGGCTCAGTTTTCTGCCACTCAAGGGGACACTACATCACCACAAAACCTATGGGGAGCGCTAGAAAATTCAAGCCCATTTGGTTCTGCCATAGAGTTACATTAGAAGTGCCCATCCAAGAATGCTCAAGGTCATTGGCCACAGATAAAATGACGTCAAATCAGGTTATATTTAACGTAGCAAATCAGGTTATATTTAACGTAGCTTCGATTGGACTGATCATGTCAACATCATATTTTCTAAATCTTAGCTACCAAGCTAGCAGTCAACATCACGAATCCAGTCAACAATCTACTGGCAAATCCTTTCCAATCCTTGTCATATGAAGAGAAATTATAGATAAAATGTATTGGTGCTCATCAACCATTGGACATAAACATTACACAAGTTGGAAATCGCTAATTCAACAATGAGTGGTTTGGAAGGAATCTGGCTAACTGCAAGCTTAGCAAAGCAATCACTAGCCTGCTATTCAGCATGACTCCTGCCACTTTCAAAACAACTGGAAACTCAGAACTGGGAAATCTTAAGACTTCAGTGAGTTCAAGACATCGCTGAACTCCGACTGGGAAAATACGTTTTTAACGGTCATCCAACTCGGAATTCAAAGTCGGTAACTCGGGCCTCTTTCTTGTGCTCCGACCTGAAAATCACTGATGTCATGATTCAATCTTGTTTTTTCCTAGTTCCCAGTTGTCTTGAAAGCACCGTAAATACAGAAAATGCCAGACTGTGATGACAAGGTTTGATGACAAACTTTGGCACAAGGACTGCCGCAATACCTTCCTGTTCAAGTGAGCACAGCACAACAAGTTGAGTCCAAAAATGTCTTGAATGCTGCTCTATAAATGATGTAATATGCCAGGGAGATATGTATACTGTAGCTAAGAAAGTAATACTGTATATTGTGTAGTAAGCTGTTAGGAGCTGTTGAGGCTGCGAAGGTTCAACTGAGATAGGAACAATAGCACACCTGAACTTGGTTAAAATAATTGTTTCATTCAAAAGTTAATAAATGGCAAATGCAATTTCCGTATATACGGGTTCACTGTAACATCACGCAGGATGAAAACAGAGAAGACACTTGTTCCTGACAAAGATATTATAATATACTCATGACAGAGATAGTTCCCGCTTCCGAGCCGGCCTGTCAGAGTAGAGACTGGGCGTGGTTTAGACTCACCCAGCCTATCGTTGGTGTTGGCGCTTTAAGCCAGTCCTGGCCCCTTAGCGCATGTGATGTCCCGACGCTGTTGCTGTGTAGATTACGCTCCCTCACCCCAAAGACTGAGGTCAGACAGCTCTGCAACATTGTCTGAGCTATTTGCACCTGTATACAAAGCCCACTGTTCTCGCTCAAGGCTAACCACAGCTTCCCAGCACACTTATCTGGGGCTAACTGTTACTTCCAGTACACACACACAGACACCCAGGCGCCCAGGCCAACAGTTGCTAATATTCAATTTGAGTATTCAATCACAATCACATATAGTATTGGGTTGTAGTGCATAATTCAGAACCTCACAGATGATCTTCGTGTGTATAGTTTATCTATTATTGTCTATTGTACACCATAGTCAGCAGTCTCCTGATTCACCCCCCTCCCTCTACACCCCTCCTGTGCCTCTCTAAGATTAGCACAGTTTCGGTCACACAGTACAGCGCCCTTCTTAACACACACACATTTCACACTGCTGTTCATATCTTATGCCCTTGTACATTGTTGCATACACACACATATTTCAGGCTGTGGCCTCATGGTTAGGCTATGAGAACTGTTACTCCTGAGAACAAAGACAAATTGTCAGGCCTACATGAGTCAGTAGCTTAAACTTTAATTAATGTAAAATCCTTCTAGTTTATAGTTATTTTAGCACGCTAAGCCTAGCAAAACCCCACAGAGCCCATGTGCCTCACCCTAATAATTTTGTGCCTTTCCCCTCTCATAACTTAGCCTACTGCACTGACTTGGTGGTGCACATGTAGACTATAACCTGAAATGTAATCATCAAATATTGTAAGAGCTTTCATTGTCTGCTTATATGCCCTCTTTATTTATCCTGCGGTTCTGATTTGTTGTACAGGGATAATACTGTAATAACGGCCCATGCTCTAAATTCTGTCGCTGTACATTTCAAAAGTGCTGAACAAATGTCTAATGATTACAGTGGTTCCTCCTTTAAAAGTTGTGAGCTTACACCGTGGGATTTTAGAGGTACCCAGCGTCACGGCTTCATTGCTACAGACCACCACAAGGGGGAGTTAGAGCACTCATTATGCAATTGGCTCCCAAGGTTTTTATATGACCAATCATATCGAGTGGTTCCAATGACGAGTTTCACGCGAGCCACCTGTCCCTGGTGACTTTCTAGGGCAAAGATGGCTGACAAAACATTACGGGGGAAGCAAATGTAAGGAACTATAACGTCATAACGAGTCAATGTACAATTGAGAGGAAAATGTTAGAGTAATGTAAAGACAAACGATTGTGCATATCTTTTTGCCATAAAGTTAACTTACAAAATTCGCTATTTAGCAAGTTAGCTGACTAGCTAACATTAGACAGCTAGCTAGCTGGTGTAATGACATTGTAATTAGAGTTTTTTAATGTTTTAGGGACTCCTGAGAAAACCAGCAAACCAGGCTGTCGTCTTGGGAAACAGTGGATGTAAAGAATCTAGCTAGCTAAAGCATTTACTGCAAATTGAATGTACAATTGTGTAAGCTTGCCTTGCAATGCATCTGAAGTAACATAGCTAGCTAACTATTTACTTATTGTGTAGTGGAGGATAAAAATAACTGTATGCCTATGGATGGGTAGCTAGCAACAGTATGTAGCCGATCTGTGTATGGGACCCTAAAACGTTAGGTTCTGAACTAATGTTCATACCAATCTATGAACCTCAGCTATCTGCAGGGGCAGTATTGAGTAGCTTGGATGAAAGGTGCACGGAGGTGCCCAGAGTAAACGGCCTGCTCCTCAGTCATAGTTGCTAATATATGCATACTATTATTGGATAGAAAACATTCCGAAGTTTCTAAAACTGTTTTAATATGTCTGTGAGTATAACAGAACTCATATGGCAGACAAAAACCTGAGAAAAAATCCAAACAGGAAGTGGAAATTCTGAGGCTGGTAGATTCAACCAAGCTCCCATTTCACAGCGAGATATGGATGAGTTTTCCTACGGCTTCCACTAGATGTAAACAGTCTGTAGAACTTTGTCTGATGACTCTACTGTGAAGGGGGGCCGGATGAGAGGAGAATTAGTCAGGTCTGCCGTGAGGTGGCCAGTTGACCATGCGCGTTCACATGAGAGGGAGCTCCGTTCCATCGCTCATCTGAAGTCAACGTAATTCTCCGGTTGGAACGTTATTCAAGATTTTTAAAAACATTCTAAAGATTGATTCAATACATCGTTTGACATGTTTCTACGGACTGTTACGGAACTTTTGGACATTTCGTCAGGTTTTAGTGAATGCGCTTCCCTGACGTTGGATTTGTTCCAAACACGCTGCAAAAATAGCTATTTGGACAAATGGACATTTCCGACAAAAACGAACATTTCTTGTGGAAGTGGGAGTCCTGGGAGTGCATTCCGACAACGACCAGCAAAGGTAAGTGAAGATTTATAATACTTTTTATGAGTTTTGTTGACTGCACAATTTGGGCGGGTAACTGTATGGCTTGCTTTTGTGGCTGAACGCTGTTTTCAGATTATTGAATAGTGTTTTGCCGTAAAGCTTTTTGAAATCTGACACAGCGGTTGCATTAAGAACAAGTGTATCTTTAATTCTATATAAAACATGTCTTTCATCAAAGTTTATGATGAGTATTTCTGTTATTTGACGTGGCTCTGCAATTTCGCCGGATATTTTGGAGGCATTTCTGAACATGGAGGAGGTTTTTGGATATAAATATGAACTTAATCGAATTATAACACATCAACCCTGTTACCAATAGATAGACAGTCTAGATATGTTTAAACAATTTACATTTGTTTGGTAAGCTTGCATTCCATTCCCCCTGTCACATGGGCATCTATGGTTGATTCTAAATGAAATAGTCAACTCTGTTACAGTCAACCCTGTCACTTTATTTGGCACTTAATAGGCACTTGCTATAGTATGTATTTTTTACTTTTGAGATGGGAAAACATGTGTTTTATTAAGTTGAACATGTGCTCTTTATGACAGAATGTTAGAATTAGGTGAAATAAAAGTTACACTCCCCAAAAAGTACTCAACTGGTGGAATGACCCAAGTACTGAACTGGAGGTGGGAGAGCTAACGACGCGTCTACTGTTGCTCTCTCCTCAGATTCTTAGAGAAGCTATTTCAATCTCATATTTCTCCTATGGTCGAAAATAGATGTGTATAGAGGACTCCTCTCTAATATAACATTTCACACATTGTAGCAAACTGATGGAATGTTAGGTGTCTCATTGAAAGTCTAACATCTACCATGACTACTGGATGTTTCAATTCTAATAAATAACAAAACAATCCACACCGTAACAACAATATTTCTTTTTTAATAAATGCTTTTATGAAAGCGCAAAACTTTGCTAACAAAAATAACATCATCAAAATCACTGGCATGACTTGAGCAGCTCTGCACGGGGATGGAACCAGCAACTTAGCTGCTACCGGTCCGGTCCCGGTCCAGGCTACCTGCAGACCTCCTCCCAGACCTCCTTTTCAGCACCTCCCCTTAACAGGTGGGGTGGTGGAAATGATCAGAGTTGCGTTCAACTTGAATAAAGATGAGAAACTCTGGTTTGTGGAGCCACTGGTTTGAGATTTCCATTTTGGGGATATTTTCTAGGACAGTAGAGGTGGTGATCAGAGATGAATTTAACTATGATAAAGATGAGAACCTCTGCTCTGGGGAGGAGGGTCACTGACCTTCGATGGTTTGTTGCCTGATAAAGAGGATACTTGTTGGCTTGAGGAGACGATAATGTTTTGTGGAGGAAATGTGGCTTGATGACTTAAAGAGGAGGAGGAATTATTGGGCGACACTTTTAATTACCAACGTAACCTCAGTGGTACAGTGTCTTCATCGAGTTCCAGCTCTAGGCAGACAGCACGTCAGGAATGCTGTAAGACATCAGAGACAGGTAAGTATCTATATATTTACATGTGTGTTGCATGTACACTAAACCCTCACATTTGGATAACATATGTATTAACAGTGTAAAACATGAATAGATGTTTAATCATTCTTTACCCCATCTTAATTCTCTTCCAGATCCCTGGCCTTTTCTTTTTCTTTGAGGTTAGCTCTGATGTTTCAGCCTCTTCTGGAGCTTCTAGCTGCTGGCTCTCTGGCCCCCCCTGTTGGTTCTCTGGCCACTCCTGCTGGCAACTCCTGACCGTGGTTGTAATCGTGGCTGTGTTTGGTGGTTAGACACCGGGTGTTGATTTGAGCATCAGCCTCCAGATTCATCTGCTCCAGGTACTTTTCCTTCATCCTCTCCCTCTCCTCCTTCAGTTTCTGATGAGTCCGTTTTTTAAGCAGGGACTGCTCTCTCCACTGCTTATTGAAATGCTCCATCTTCTTCCTCTCCTCAGCCTTCAACAGCTCCTTCCTCTTCTCCCTCTCTCTCTCTGCCTGGGTTATGGTGGATGTTAGCCTTGTGTGTCCAGGGATGGCTGGTAGGGGAGAAGAAGTAGAGTTCACATTCAACTTAGGGATCCGGTATCAACTTAAATGTAATGGACACAGGGAATGAAGAACAGAAAACACAGTTGGATCTCAATGATTCTTTACTCTTTTCAGTTGAGCAAGGCATAGAATTTGTCAATAAAGTGCAATAATTCCCATTCCGAATTGACCTGACCCTAAGTTGAACATAAGTCCCGAATTGCACCTATTCTTTGTATAGTGCCAGGGCATATGTGATCGCTTAGGGCCGCATGGCCACTAATAGCCCCCGGATCCCCCCAAAACACGTTTTTGTGTGTGTTTTTTAGGAACTCTTTCTGGGTCTCTACTTAGTCTTGAGAGTTAGACTAGTAGATGACACAATGTACCATTTAAACATATGGTTGTTACATCAGCCGTATTTTTCTTGTTATGTCAGTCAGTCACTCAATTAGCCATGTTAGCTAACATATTCTTTAGACAGTAGTTTTATATTGAAACAATGATGCAACATGGTGACTGGTGTAGAACTTATGTGTGTAGAGGAGACTAAAGAGGATGATGTCATAAGCAGAGGGAAAACAGGTCTTACCTATGTGGACGATCTTATAGCCCTCCTCAGCTTCTCTCTGATACGTTCTCTCAATCTTTTTGAGGTTCCTCTTCTCCCACTTCTTATTTACCCAGCCCACAGCTCTCCTTCGGATACTTTTATCAGGTGGGAGAATGTCCTTCTTGTCATCTTCCTTCTCCTCCTCCTCCAAGTCACCCCTCTTGAAATTTTCAAGGATCTCCCTTCTTTCCTCTTCAGCCATCTCCTCTCTTCTGTTTGCCTCTATTATCTCTCTCTTTTGATCTCTCTCTGTCTCTCTTCTTCTCGTTCTTCCTCTTCCATCTCTATTTGCTTCTGTTTACATATTTCTTCTTCATGCTCTCTTTCAATCTCTCTCTGTCTCTCTCCTTCTCTTTCTACATTTGTTTGTCTCTTCTCCATTCTCTTTCTTTTGGTCTCTCTCTGTCTCTCTTTCTCCCTTTCTCGTTCTTCCTCTTCCATCTCTATTTGCTTCTGTTTACATATTTCTTCTTCATGCTCTCTTTCAATCTCTCTCTGCCTCTCTTCTTCTCTTTCCCTATTTGTTTGTCTCTTCTCCATTCTCTTCCCTTTGATCTCTCTGTGTCTCTTTCTCCCTCTCTCTTTGTTCCTCTTTCATCTCTATGTGCTTCTGTTTGCATCTCTCCTCTTCTTCTTCTCTCTCCATCTCCTTCTTCTTCTCATCTTCTTGTTGTCTCTGTTTTGGTATTTTCTCCATTCTCTTTCTTTCTACCTCTTTCTGTTTGTTGTTCTCACCCTCCGTCTTCTCCTCCATGTCCATTTGGTTCTGTTTCCATTTATATTTCCATATTTTCTAATTCTTTCAGCTGTTCCTTGATTTTCTTGAAGACTTCCTCCAATTCAGACTTATTTTTGTCATTGATGAGGGCTGTCTCCATCTCCATCTCTCTCTCCACTCTATTTTTCATCTCCTCTTCACTTCGTCTCCAATCATTTTCTCTCTCTCTGTCTCTATCAAATGTTCTCTCTGGTTCAGTCTCGTCTTTCAAACAAATCTCTTCTTTCATTCTCGCAACCTCTCTGTCTAACACTAGTACATTTTGGTTAACCTGTTTCACTCTCATTCTGTCCTCTATACGCTTCTTTCGCTCTTTCAAATTTGATTTTGTATTGAATCTCTTTTGTTGTCATATCTTCTTTCAGTCAACTCTTTTACCTTTTCGTTAACCAGTTTGACTTTCTCATTCTCTGCAATACGCATGTCTCTTTCTCTTTCAAATATGATTTCCTTTTCAGTCTCTTTCAATCTCTCAATCTCTCGTTCTAACGCTTTTATCGTTTCTTCTGCCTGTTTCACTTTCTTCTTCATTTCTTGTCTTTCCAATTCTGCTTTTCTCTCCCTTTCCATCTCCCTTTCTTTCTCTTTTTCCCTCTCTCTTTCCCTCTCTCTTTCTGTCTCAATAGGTTTGTTGTTCCAGGCCAGTCTTGGTCGCTGATCCTCCATGACTTTCTGCCATAGCCTCAATCTCTCTATCTCTTGCTTAATTTTAAAAGGTGAAATTAGTGATAATCTATGACCAAGACATACTTTCAAAGCATTTGCAGAGAATGATACATAGAAATACAACTTAGACCTAGGTAATTTAATCAAACACTGGACAACATCAATAGCAGGGTCATTTTGATCAATTCATCTGGACAATTCATTGTCAATTAATGTATTGACATGGTTTGAAAAAATTATGAGACATTTTATGGAATCAATTATGTCCCAAATGTGTACAAATACAAACACACAACTAGCTTGCCCATTCAGTTAGGGGTTTGAGAAATTCCCGTTGCAAATCGTTACAACAATGTTGCCTCTGATGTTTATGCTTGTAGAAATTACTCCTACAAATGATGTTTCACTAATGCAAATATTTACAACCTGCACAGATACAGTTATCAACAACAACAACAGTAATGATGTTAATAAGGAAGTGGATATTCAACTGGCAGAAGAAAGGCGTAGGGGTTGAGATAAATGAAGGTTAGGTTTAGGACCTAGGGTTGGGTTATGGTAAAGGTTAGGTATAGTTTCAATGAGGTTAAGGTAAGGGTTAACGTTAAGAAAAGGAATAAAAGTTAACATTGGGTTAGCATACAGCTGTCCGCCGCCATTCATTTTCAGCTGGGTGAATATACACTGCCTTTTAATAATAACAATGACATGTCTTACGTGGGCCAGTTGTAGGTCCACCATCAGCAGCTCCAGCAGTTGTTTGAGTCTGTTGATCTCCTGCATTTTTCTCTGGTTCTCCTCCCATTCTGTGGCTCTCTCTGCTTCCCTCTGTCTCTCTGCTTCCCTCTGGCTCTCTGACTCCCTCTGGCTCTCTGACTCCCTCTGGCTCTCTGACTCCCTCTGGCTCTCTGCCTCCCTCAGTCTCAGGATCTCAGCCTTCCACTCTTTCATTTTACCCCTTTCTACTCTTCTCCTTTCATCTTTTAAAAGGGCTCTGAGATGGTCTGCCTCAGACTGTAGCTGTTCAATCATCTCGTCCTTCTCCGTTCCACCATTCCTCTTCTTCTTTTCCTCCTCCCAGAGGCACACTTGAAGTCTGTCCATCTCCTTCTTCTGATTTCGGATCGTTCGATCCTTCCCCCTCAACTCAAGCATGTGGGCTTCCTTCTCTGTACAGGTCTTCTTCTCTTCCCTCAGGAACTGAACCTCCATCTCTGCCTGCTTGTAGCTGGGAGCAAAGGAATGTCAACACATTATTTAGGAAGTGAACTCAGACAATTTATTATAATATTACAATAATAATTCAACATCTGCTCAATTAAACTGCCTTTAATAACAAAACTCACTCAACTGGGACTTACAGTATGTGAATGTGATGAGTTGACTGTCCATGATGGCCAGAGGTGGGTAATGTGTAGCTCTGGTCCAGGGCGTTACATACAGCTTGCAGACACTGAGCCTTCCTTCAGCAAGTCACACATAATGCCCTGGACCAGAGCTAGGTTATGTGATGAATGACTTACAGACTGTTCCACGTGATACGAGGGGGTAAGAAGACAGTCCCGGTAGGAGACAGAGATCGTCCAGAAGAAGAAGAGGTGTCCATCTCCTCAGAGACTGCAGGAAAGGTCTACAAGTTTTATTTCTGGAAAATACAGAGATGCCTTCGTTCAGCAACAATGTGTGTTTCTATGTTTCTGTCACTAGATGGCGCCATTGTACACAACATTTACTCACCAGGTCAGTGAATTCAGAAACAGCCTTCAGACTACAGTACTCAAGCTCTAGCCTACAACCCATCATGCATCAGCACAACTAATATAATAATACCTCATCACAACTTCCTAATCACAGTACACCTGGATTGTGTTCACAAAGGGTTTCAGGGTAGGAGTGCTGATCTAGGATCAGGTCCCCTCCTGTCAATCAAAACGTATTCAGTTTGATTTAAAAGACAAAAGGGAGTATTGATCAGCACTCTTTCTATGAGACTTTGTGAATATGAGCCTATGTGAAAGAACCTTTCTGGAATATGCTGGCTAGACAGTACACAGACAGACAGATAGTCAGACAGACAGACAGACAGATAAGTCAGCAAGACAAACAGACAGAAGAGTAAATACAGATGGAGTGATTGATAGCAACAGAAAAAAACTAATCCATAATTAATAATTGTATTTTATAAGGTTAGCTAGATAATGTCATAAATAAAAAATATTTCAAATACATTAACGTTCACCTTCACATGTGTTATCTTACCATGACAGATTTATAGGCTAATTAGGCTAGCGGATGGTTAATGTATTGTTAACTTTTGTAAATATTTGACTCACCTCAAATCACACTTGTCAAAGCGCAGTTTTAGTGTGGAACCGAATAATATCAATTCAATTCAATTTTCAATTCAAGGGGCTTTATTGGCATGGGAAACATGTGTTAACATTGCCAAAGCAAGTGAGGTAGACAATACACAAAAGTGAAACAAACAATACAAATGAACAGTAAACATTACACATACAGAAGTTTCAAAACAATAAAGACATTACAAATGTCATATTAGTACAGTGTTGTAAAAATGTACAAATGGTTAAAGCACACAAGTTAAAATAAATAAGCATAAATATGGGTTGTATTTACAATGGTGTTTGTTCTTCACTGGTTGCCCTTTTCTTGTGACAACAGGTCACAAATCTTGCTGCTGTGATGGCACACTGGAATTTCACCCAGTAGATATGGGAGTTTATCAAAATTGGATTTGTTTTCGATTCTTTGTGGATCTGTGTAATCTGAGGGAAATATGTGTCTCTAATATGGTCATACATTGGGCAGGAGGTTAGGAAGTGCAGCTCAGTTTCCACCTCATTTTGTGGGCAGTGAGCACATAGCCTGTCTTCTCTTGAGAGCCATGTCTGCCTACGGCGGCCTTTCTCAATAGCAAGGCTATGCTCACTGAGTCTGTACATAGTCAAAGCTTTCCTTAAGTTTGGGTCAGTCACAGTGGTCAGGTATTCTGCCACTGTGTACTCTCTGTTTGGGCCAAATAGCATTCTAGTTTGCTCTGTTTTTTTGTTAATTCTTTCCAATGTGTCAAGTAATTATCTTTTTGTTTTCTCATGATTTGGTTGGGTCTAATTGTGCTGTTGTCCTGGGGCTCTGTGGGGTGTGTTTGTGTTTGTGAACAGAGCCCTAGGACCAGCTTGCTTAGGGGACTCTTCTCCAGTTTCATCTCTCTGTAGGTGATGGCTTTGTTATGGAAGGTTTGGGAATCGCTTCCTTTTAGGTGGTTGTAGAATTTAACCGCTCTTTTCTGGATTTTGATAATTAGTGGGTATCGGCCTAATTCTGCTCTGCCTGCATTATTTGGTGTTCTACGTTGTACACGGAGGATATTTTTGCAGAATTCTGCATGCAGAGTCTCAATTTGGTGTTTGCCCCATTTTGTGAAATCTTGGTTGGTGAGCGGACCCCAGACCTCACAACCATAAAGGGCAATGGGCTCTATGACTGATTCAAGTATTTTTAGCCAGATCCTAATTGGTATGTTGAAATTTATGTTCCTTTTGATGGCATAGAATGCCCTTCTTGCCTTGTTTCTCAGATCGTTCACAGCTTTGTGGAAGTTACCTGTGGTGCTGATGTTTAGGCCGAGGTATGTATAGTTTTTTGTGTGCTCTAGGGCAACGGTGTCTAGATGGAATTTGTGGTCCTGGCGACTGGACCTTTTTTGGAACACCATTATTTTGGTCTTACTGAGATTTACTGTCAGGGCCCAGGTCTGACAGAATCTGTGCAGAAGATCTAGGTGCTGCTGTAGGCCCGCCTTGGTTGGTGACAGAAGCACCAGATCATCAGCAAACAGTAGACATTTGACTTTGGATTCTAGTAGGGTGAGACCGGGTGCTGCAGACTGTTCTAGTGCCCGCGCCAATTCGTTGATATATATGTTGAAGAGGGTGGGGCTTAAGCTGCATCCCTGTCTCACCCCACGACCCTGTGTGAAGAAATGTGTGTGTTTTTTGCCAATTTTAACCGCACACTTGTTGTTTGTGTACATGGATTTTATAATGTCGTATGTTTTACCCCCAACACCACTTTCCATCAATTTGTATAGCAGACCCTCATGCCAAATTGAGTCGAAGGCTTTTTTGAAATCAACAAAGCATGAGAAGACTTTGCCTTTGTTTTGGTTTGTTTGGTTGTCAATTAGGGTGTGTAGGGTGAATACATGGTCTGTTGTACGGTAATTTGGTAAAAAGCCAATTTGACATTTGCTCAGTACATTGTTTTCATTGAGGAAATGTACGAGTCTGCTGTTAATGATAATGCAGAGTATTTTACCAAGGTTACTGTTGACGCATATTCCACGGTAGTTATTGGGGTCAAATTTGTCTCCACTTTTGTGGATTGGGGTGATCAGTCCTTGGTTCCAAATATTGGGGAAGATGCCAGAGCTAAGGACGATGTTAAAGAGTTTTAGTATAGCCAATTGGAATTTGTTGTCTGTATATTTGATCATTTCATTAAGGATACCATCAACACCACAGGCCTTTTTGGGTTGGAGGGTTTTTATTTTGTCCTGTAACTCATTCAAGGTAATTGGAGAATCCAGTGGGTTCTGGTAGTCTTTAATAGTTGATTCTAGGATTTGTATTTGATCATGTATATGTTTTTGCTCTTTATTCTTTGTTATAGAGCCAAAAAGATTGGAGAAGTGGTTTACCCATACATCTCCATTTTGGATAGATAATTCTTCGTGTTGTTGTTTGTTTAGTGTTTTCCAATTTTCCCAGAATTGGTTAGAGTCTATGGATTCTTCAATTACATTGAGCTGATTTCTGACATGCTGGTCCTTCTTTTTCCGTAGTGTATTTCTGTATTGTTTTAGTGATTCACCATAGTGAAGGCGTAGACTCAGGTTTTCCGGGTCTCTGTTTTTGGTTGGACAGGTTTCTCAATTTATTTCTTAGATTTTTGCATTCTTCATCAAACCATTTGTCATTGTTGTTCATTTTCTTCGGATTTCTATTTGAGATTTTTAGATTTGATAGGGAAGCTGAGAGGTCAAATATACTGTTAAGATTTTCTACTGCCAAGTTTACACCTTCACTATTGCAGTGGAACGTTTTACCCAGGAAGTTGTCTAAAATGGATTGAATTTGCTGTTGCCTAATTGTTTTTTGGTAGGTTTCCAAACTGCATTCCTTCCATCTATAGCATTTCTTAATGTTACTCAGTTCCTTTGGCTTTGATGCCTCATGATTGAGAATTGCTCTGTTCAAGTAGACTGTGATTTTGCTGTGGTCTGATAGGGGTGTCAGTGGGCTGACTGTGAACGCTCTGAGAGACTCTGGGTTGAGGTCAGTGATAAAGTAGTCTACAGTGCTACTGCCAAGAGATGAGCTATAGGTGTACCTACCATAGGAGTCCCCTCGAAGCCTACCATTGACTATGTACATACCCAGCGTGCGACAGAGCTGCAGGAGTTGTGACCCGTTTTTGTTGGTTATGTTGTCATAGTTGTGCCTAGAGGGGCATATGGGGGAGGGAATGCTGTCACCTGCAGGCAGGTGTTTGTCCCCCTGTGTGCTGAGGGTGTCAGGTTCGTGTCCAGTTCTGGCATTTAGGTCGCCACAGACTAATACATGTCCCTGGGCCTGGAAATGATTGATTTCCCCCTCCAGGATGGAGAAGCTGTCTTCATTAAAGTATGGGGATTCTAGTGGGGGGATATATGTAGCACACAGGAGGACATTTTTCTCTGTTAAGATAATTTCCTTTTGAATTTCTAGCCAAATGTAAAATGTTCCTGTTTTGATTAATTTAATGGAGTGAGTTAGGTCTGCTCTATACCAAATTAGCATTCCCCCTGAGTCCCTTCCCTGTTTCACACCTGGTCGTTTGGTGGATGGGACTATCAGCTCTCTGTAACCTAGAGGGAAACCAGTGGGTCCGTCTCCTCTATACCATGTTTCTTGCAGGATGACAATGTCTGCATTTCCGATTTCTTTGGTGAAGTCCGGGTTCCTGCTCTTTAGGCCAAAGGCAGATGACCTCAGGCCTTGGATATTCCAGGATGATATAGTGAAGGCTTTTTGTTCCATAAAGTGTCCAATGTTGTTGGTCGTGGTTTGGCCTCAGGCCAGTAAGTGTGAGCAGAGCCTGCTGAGCATCTGGTACATGCCGTTGGCTTGGGCGAGTGTAAGAGTGGGGGTTGGGCCTGTTTGCCCGCTCACTACCTGGGCGTATGTGTGACTTCCATGTTGATGCCCTCTTTGCGGGCAAATATATATGCAAATATCTTTGGCATTAACTTTCTCTGGTCTGGAGCTGTATTGTTGCGTCATTTGAAACGCTGCTTGATTGACAGCTAGGGGTTCTCCTGCGCATCAGTGTCCAAAAGACGATAGTGTTTAGCTACTCATAATTGATCAAGACATTTATAATTATTTTCACTTGACTTTTATTTAGTGTATTTTTGCCTAAGGTTATTTGGTAGTCTATGTTGTGTGATTTGTCTTTGTATGGGCCTAAAGTTCAATGAAATACAAACAGCAACCATAGACTACAAACATTTCCCACACAAATACAAATGTGGGTGTTTAGTGAATACACAAAATAATAACAAGACAGCCATAGCTGTACAAACAAACATACAATCACAACTCTCGTACACCTGTCCAGGTCGAACTGTTCAGTATGTCACCATCACCAGGCTGCAACACAGTCTCACAATCAATTCGTGGGCTGCAACACAGTCTCACAATCAATTCGTGCATATATTATTCAGATGCAATTGACTCAGATGCGCTTGTCCTATTTCTGGACTTCTATAAAGCCTTTGACACAATTGAACATTAATTTCTCTTTAGGTCTCTTAAACTTTTTAGATTTGGTGAAAATGTTATCAAAGTCATTCGCATGTTTTACAAAGATATAAATAGTTCTGTGCTACTAAACCTTAATACTTCCAAAAGATTCAGTATCAACAGAAGTGTACGACAGGGAGGCACAATTTCGCCTTTTTTATTAATTTTGGTTGTGGAACTTCTATCTCTAGATATTCTGAATAATGCACATTTGTATGGCTTAATCATTTTAAACAAAGAAATCAAAATCTCCCAACTGGCTGATGATACTACTCTTTTCTTAAGAGACAAAGACCAGGTCGCCCATGCCCTTAATACTATAACTGCATTTTCTATTGCATCAGGATTAATGCTGGATGTTTCTAAATGTGAAATCTTATGTTTATTTGACTCTGATGATAAAGAAATAGAAAATATTCCTGTAAAGGACTGTGTTAAATATTTAGCAATAAGTCTGTCAAAAACCCACTTAGTCAGACAACATTTGAATTTCTCTCCTAAAATTAAGAGAACTAAAAATATATTTAATAATTGGCTACAAAGGGATCTTTCTATACTTGGGAGAGTACTTCTGTCCAAGGCAGAGGGATTGTCTCGTTTTGTGTACTCCTCATTATCGTTATGTGTAAATCCAGCTACTTGTAAAGAGATAAGACCTTTCTTGACTTAATCTGGAAAAATAAGTCTCACAAACTAAAAAAGTCAGTTCTTTCTATCAAAAGAGTTGAAGGCGGTCTAGAAGTGTTGGATTTTGTTGACATAAATAACACTTTCAAGATAAAGTGGTCGAAAAAATAAATTAGGTTTCACCAACAAGCTTTAATGGCCTGGAAAATATGTTTCCTGCACAATTTTTCCCCACATAAAGCTCTTTTGTGGAATAATTCAGACATAACTGTAAGGAATAAGTCATTGTTCTACCCCAGCTGGCATGAGAGGAATATTGACTTTGTTCTTGATATTTTCGACAAGGGTAATATTCTCATATATGAACAATTTATAACATTGAAAGAGTTTCCAATACCTTTCAGAGTTTATTTCTGTGATCAAAGCCGTTCACAGTGGTCTAACTACACTTATGAAAACTCATCTTAATTTTGGGAATGATCACAAAGTTGATCCAGAACTCAGATTGGAAGGCATGGGCTTACTTGAGAGATCTTGTTGTAATAAATATATAAGACAAATTCTTCATTCACAAAACCAACTTACACCGAGAGGAAAGTTTTTCTGGAACATGCTTATGTAACAGTTGTTAAAGTACTGTGTGAATTTCACCAGGTTCATATATGAATATGTCATGTTGATTTGTTATTATGCATGCCTGCATCCTGGGAGTAGGGGAGTGTGTACTTACGTTTTGCCCTGCGTGCTCGTGCTCAAATCATTTTGATGCACTATGAGAGGTAGACACGCTTTTTCTGTCGTCTTCAGAAAAGTTTGAATATTTTAAGCACAAAGTCATACACACAGTGTTTTGTTCATGAATAATGTTGTATATTTAGATGTTACTCATAAGTATTGTTAAGATGTAATTGTACTTTTTAGGATGATATCAACATTCTGAATTCAACATGTGGTTAATAGCTAGCTAAGGTATTAGCAGGCTATTGTATGTGTGAACGATGGCTAGCTCCTCAAACGATCCCAGTCCCTTGTATTGTGCATCTGTTGTAGAAAGAGGCGACGATTCGCAGAACATATGTGCTCTACAAATGTTTTATTTTCTTTTGGATGCAGGTATGTGGTTTTATCTATGTAAAATATGTTATGTATAATAGGGAGAAGCTGTACTATTTTTTTGTATTCAAAAATCATTTTGATGCACTATGAGAGATGCAGGATGCAGCGAGTGAATTCTGCTTGATTAAAACTATCTGATCTCCAAAGTCCACGTTTATAGTCTCAATCAACCACACACAACGCAGAGTTACAGCGGTGCAGTACAGCACCGGTTACACTTATTCCTGACATTGTCTGGAGAAATGCATGGTTAAGGCCTTACAAATATTGTATACCAAACAAAGTTAAGGAAGTGCACTTCAAAATTTTACATAAGATATGTCCATGTAATTCTATGATATCCAAATGTGTGCCTATTGATGATATCTGTTTTTTCTACGAAAAAGAAGGTGAGAATCTGTCTCACTTGTTCTTTGAATGTAAATTTGTCAGCATTTTGGGAAAACCTTGCAAAATACTTATTTACCATTATGAACACTGCCTATGTTTTTGACATGAAAGATATAATATGTTACTATTGCAATGATAAAATTACACATTTTTCTGATTTAATTGAATTATCTTATTAAAACATTAACCCTAGTGAATAACAACAAGAATAACATCTTCCTGAATTATTATAATAAGATATTTTCAGAGTGAATACAATTGCACAAAAATAATATATTTTTAGTATTATTTTATTGATCTTTTTTGTATGTTTGAGTATTTTCTTGTTAATACCTTTGTTTTGTTAGACATGTTTGATGTAGCAATTTAAGTAGATTTTTGTATTGTGAATAAAAAAAATTAAAAAAGAAGAAAAAGATCTCGCAACAGTAACTAAGGGGCGCGGCTTGATAATGTCTCTATTATGACGTCACAAAGCATGCAGTTAAAAAATAGTCTTGTGTATTTTGGTTCAGTCATCGATATGGATGTGTATGAAGAAGTAGGTGTACCGGAGTTTGGTGCTCCTTGGCCTGCCATGACGATGCCCGACCAAGGAGTGATTGACCAATTTACCATTTTCTTCGCGCTTTTTCTTGGAGGACTAAAGGATGTAGGCCTGAGTACAAAACTAGACAAGGATATTTCCTGAACATAATGTGTGCCTGCTTGTATTGAAGTAGGCTAATAATGGTAGAAGTTTGAAGGGCTTGTGGCTGGTGTAGTCTATGGAGCTTAATGCAAATGTGAAATGGCTTTAGTTGAAAGAGTAGTTAAATAGCAGTGGTGGAAAAAGTACCCAATTATCATACATAAAAGTTAAGATACCTTAATAGAAAATCAAGTAAAAGTGAAAGTCACCCAGTAAAATACTACTTAAATGAATGTTTTTGGTTTTAAATATACTTAAGTATCAAAAGTAAATGTAGCCTATAAATCATTTCAAATTGCATGTATTAACAAAACCAGAAGGCACAATTTTCTTGTTGTTTTATTTTACGGATAGCCAGGAGCACACTCCAACACTTTTACAAACAAAGTGTATGTGTTTTGTGAGTCCGCCATCAGAGGCAGTAGGGATGACCAGGGCTGTTCTCTTGATAAGTGCATGAGTTAGACAATTTTCCTGTCCTGCTAAGCATTCAAAATGTAACAAGTACTTTTGGGTGTCAGGGAAAATGTATGAAATAAAAAGTACATTATTTAGGGCCTCCTAAAGACACAGCATCGCAGTGTTGCGGTATCACTACAGCCTGGGGTTCGATACCAGGCTGTGTCATTACCAGCCGTGACCGGGAGTCTCATTGGGCGGTGCACAATTGGCCCAGCGGGTTAGGGCAGGGTTTTGGGGAGGCTTTACTTGGCACATCTCGCTATAGTGGTGGGCCCGGGCGCCTGCAGGCTGACTTCGGTTGTCAGTTGAACAGTGTTTCCTCCGACACGTTGGTGCAGCTAAAAAGTAAAAGTACTTTAAAGTACTACTTGAGTAGTTTTTGGGGGGATTTGTACTTTATTAAAGTACTTTACACCACTGGTAAATAGTACCCACAGAGATCCTTTATGGTAATCTACCTTTCTACCTCACTGACAGTCCATTCCATCTGATGTGAATTCTATAATAAATGGTAATGTGACATTTGTTTGTTTGTTTGTCCAGTTTCTCTCCTCTCTAGAAGAGGAATGGTTTGGAGCAACCCATCCTGGAGTGGGATGGGAGCTCACTCTCCCTGCTGTCCTGATTTTTTTGGGTGTGATATTCCTATGGAGGACCGTCCTTGCGGTAAACCTTTTGTATTATTACCATGTTACAACGATTTTCATACACTTCAACTTCCTATGGAAATGAAAGGAATTGAGGGAAAGGCTCATTTTGCAGTTTGATTGATCTTCTAATGATGTATGATGTAGTCCATGTTTGAACGTTGTTCTCATTGCCTTGTCTCTGTTTCTTATAGATCAAAAGCAGGATACGTTTATGTGAGTTTTCCTACCTTTCATTAAGTAGCTCAGATGAGGATACGCAAGCTTTTTTACTTACATTTTATACAGTAGATTTAGCTCCTTAGTCATGCCTGAACCAAGACTAATTTCATATTCCCCTCTGTATCTCCAGTGACTGAGACACAGCTAAACGTGAAACTCGCCCAGCTATCGAAAAAGAAATGTGATATAATGATTCAATTGTCTGAAATGGAGATACTGGTACGTTTCAGAAGCTAAGTCAGACCTGGGACATTCTGGACTTGAATAACATATACTTTTCCATGATCATTGTAACTTCTGTTCTAAATCTGGTTGGTTTTAGTTGAAGGACTATGACTCGCGGGTGCAAAGGTCGGGGGCATACCTGCAGTAACATATACTTTTCCATGATAATTGTAACTTCTGTTCTAAATCTGGTTGGTTTTAGTTGAAGGACTTTGACGCGCCAGTGAAAAGGTTGAGGGCATGCCTGCAGTCCTCTCAGGAGGATAATCAGGAGCTGGAGGTAAGCAGTCCGAGAACTCTTATTCCTAAACCCCTTTAACTAGTTTCCCTGCCCTCTACAGTGTATGACCAATGTGTCATCAGGTCTAATAGACTGACATTGACTAATGTTTAGTTACTGGAAATGTATGGAGTTCTATAGGTGCAAAGTCAAATAACATCGGAAAAAGTATTTGAACTATTAACTCATGGTCAAAGTATAGTCCATTTTTCAATTTGTTTAATTGTCATGGTCAGACGTTTATCACACAGTTAACATTGAGCCCATCTCTTTTATCCCAAGGATATGAAGAAACAATGGGACATCAGAGCTGGAGAAATGGAGGCATTTCATCTACAACTCCAGGAGCGTGTTGAACGCATACAGAAACTGAAAGCTGTTGTAAGTCCATTACTGCTCAATCAAACTCACTCGTTTGGTGTGATGATAAAGAGATATCTTAATGGGGTTTATGTTATGGCTCCCAACAGTGGGGACTGATGGAACCACTTAAAGAACATCACGGTGGGGATGCCAGGATCTCTAGTGCCACCAACACCCAATCTACCGGTGAATAATTCACACAGTTTGATCAGCGTATAAAAAGTTTGCAAACGGTTTATCGACCTACTAAGTTTACTTGTCAGGATTGTTCGAGGGTAGAAGCATGCAGGGTTATCGACAACTAAATGTGCATTGATATGTTGATCAAATAATCACCTTTGTTACAGATTTCAAGAGTGAGGAAAACATTGAGATCGAGGTCACTGTGATGAAGGATGCAACCTTAGTAAGTTAATGTATAGTCTGTGTAAGCTAGGAGACATTTGGTTAAGTTTCTGAAATAAGTAGATGAAAAGAATGGGTGTGATTACATAAAGGACCCTCTTTTCAGTTTACCCCAAAACTGTAAATACTATAATATTTTACAATGGATCAGTAGTTTGCTGGCTCTAGCACTTAAACATGCAGAATCTTCTACAGATCAAATCCACACTGGAGGAGGTGAACAGGGGTCTTCGGGGTAGGCTATGTTACAAACACACAACATATGTCCCACCAGCCAGAATCACTTTATTCTGTATTGATATTTTCTTTACTTTACATGTATGTCTGTTTACTTTGCAACAGACACAAATTGGCAGCTTGAAGAGAAGAATGCCGCTCTACATCAAAAACTCCACAGCACTGAGAAGATGTATAGACAGACTCTAAACGAGCTGTAAGTGGATTTTGATATTAGTTTGATCATATTAGGATTTGTTCTCATTCACATGACATGTACATTGGTGTTTGTCTTTTCACAGGACCAAAGCCCTGATTCAAGGCAAACATGAGGAAAAGCAACATGTAAGTAAGCCTAAGACAGCCTGCCAAATACTGATCCATAACCGCTCAATAGTAAGCTAAACTACGAAGTACTTAAACCAAACCATACGCCCCAGCATCAACACTCATATTGGATCACATGTGATAGGATGTCTTTGCACACATTGCTAATTCAATTTTTGTTTTCTCCTCAGATTGACACGCTACAAGACAAAATCCAGACCATATCTGTAAGGAGATCATTCACTTTAAAGTTAGCTACTGTAGTTGCACTAAGGTGTTATTAGCTACGTTTTGCTAGTTACTCTGTCTTGCTGTACACTAAGATATACAGTGCTGCTTGAATGTATGTGAACCCTACAGGGCTGCTCATTATTTTGCTATAAAATAAACATATAAAATCCTTATCTAAACCCCAATTCGTAATAAAAACATTCCAAGTAAGTGACAGAAACCAAAAAAATATGATATATTTTCATTGTTTATTTAACAAAAGAGGTTTATTTAACAGAAACTCAGATTTGATGTGTGCAAAAATATATGAACTCCTTCAGTCAATAGCTTGTGGCACCTCCATTAGCAGCGATAACTTGGAGTAAACGTCTCCTATAGCCAGTAATCAGTTTCTGACATCTGTTTTGAGGAATTTTTGCCCACTCCTCCTTACAGAACTCAGCCAATTGAGTGAGGTTTGAGGGGTGTCTGGCATGAACTGCCTGCTTCAAGTCCTGCCACAGCATCTCGATTGGATTTAGGTCAGGACTTTGACTTGGCCAATCCAAAACACAAATCTTCTTTCTCGTGAGCCATTCTTTGGTAGATTTGCTTGAATGCTTTGGGTCGTTGTCTTGTTGGAAGCCCCATTTTCAGCCCAGCTTTAGCTCGTTGACTGATGGCCTGACGTTCTGTTCAAGAATCTCCTGGTATACCTCAGAATTCATGGTTCCCTTAATGATGTGGAGTCATCCAGATCCAGAGGAGGAAAAGCAGCCCCAGATCTTGACATTCCCACCACCATGCTTGACTGTTGGGATAAAGTTGTTTTGGTGGTAGGCAGTGTTGGGTTTTCCCCAAACATAGCGGTGTTGATTGTGACCAAAAAGGTCAAGTTTTTTTATTTTTTATTAATTGGTCCAGAGAATGGACTTCCAGAAACATTCAGGTTTGTACAGGTGGTCTCTGGCAAAGTTAAGACGGGCAGTTTGGTTATTTTTTGACAGCAGATGCTTCTTCCTAGCAACCCCCCCATGAATGGCATTTGGATTCAGTGTTCTTATTATTGAAGCATTCACAGTTAGTGGAGATGCAGCAAGGGAGGTCTGCAAATCTCTAGGTGTTATGTTTGGGTTTGCTTTTACCTGATTTATTATTGTTCTTGTGGCTCTTGGGGATATTTTGGAAGGGCGTCCACTTCCAGGCCAAGTTGCTGTCATGTTAAATGCTCTCCATTTGTAAATGATTTGCCTCACAGTGGACTGAGCTCAAATCTTTTTAAGATGTTTTTATAGCCTTCTCCCAGACTGATGTGCTCTCACTACCCTCGTCCTCTGAGATCTCCTTTCCTCTTGGCATGGTCTGCTTTGTATTCACCTGGATGGGTAACACCAAACTGACCAGGTTTCTTATCTTTATTATCATAGTCCCGCCCAAACTCTGTCCTAACGATCTCTCCTTTTATTGGTTCATTTGGTACCCAATTATTTACCACCTTATTCTACATACCTACTGATTTAACCAATGCAACTTGGGGTTCACTTATTTTTGCACCTGCACTAATTCCTTTAAAAACAAAAAATTATAGTACACGCATGATTTCTTCTACACCAACACATAGTATTGGTAAATATAAACCTGTTGTCAGATCAAAAAGACTGATTCTGATTAAGTTAAGATTTTATGGTAAATACTAAGAGAATCTGTAATTGAACAAGGGGATCACATACTTTCAAATAGTACTGTAATTCATTTATTCTCTTTAGCTGAAAGCCTCTGCTGCCGAGCATGCTCTGGCCGTGGAGAAGAATGAGACAGCGCTACTCTGCCAGAGGTGAGTCCAACAGTTAATGAATTATATTGAAATAGATTAGTGTCGGAGGCATGTCGAGTGCTAAAACTCGACTCTGGACCATGCATGCTGCCACGGTTTCGGGGGGTTTGAGTCACTACTCGGCGTCTGTCCGTGTTCTTCCTCTATGTCTTCATCCACATACCTGTCTCCCTAGACTCTACTTCCTACTACAGCAGGAGATCGGTCTCCTTTAAAAAAAAACGAAAGAAAAACAGATTATTGATGAGTGTACATCTGAATTGATCCTTTAGAAAGGAATTTCATCCCATACTTAACCCTAAAACGTCATTTACATTTTATGACACTAAAAGCTACAACCACAACCCCTTTTTGTGGTCAGTTGAGTGCTTATTCCACGCTCACGTGCTCGTCGGAACTTCCTACTTTCTAAGGAAATACGACTGTTTCATTCATGTGCTTTTTGGTTGGAATAATTATCCAACCAATACGATTTTAGATAGCTTGATAAACTAGCTGACGTTGCTCATAATTACATTAGCATTCTTAACATTGACAATATGGCCAAACTAGCTACTTTATCAAATTACAAATGTCGCCTATTTATCCATATTGACATGGTTGTAGTTGTCAAAAACGGATTTACTGTCATCTTTTGGTTTAAATGGTAAACGGTCAGTGGTGAAACGTCACAACTCGGCAAAAACTTTTCTCAGTTTTCCACTTGTAAATCCGATTTGGAGGGTCGTTCAAGTGAAAATTCATAGTTTGAACTCGGCATTTTCGATAACTATTATAGCACGTGAACGTGGCATTAGTCAAGATCTACCCTGTTAGGGACATTTTGGGCAGTCCTCTCTAAGAACTGTGATTTCTTTCTAGGATTGTTCAACTAACCTCAAAGAAGCTGAAAATAGGAATACCTGGGTTCCTGATCAAGAACATTCCCAAGCGCCCGAAAACAACCAAGACCAACAAGCCCTTCTTGAAGACCTGCAAAGTTCTGAAAGCTTTCAAAGCACTATTCAAGAGATGAAGGCAATGCATACAATTTTACATTTGGTGCAATTATTCTCAGGACACGGGGTGAGGCAGAGTACAATAAATAAATCCAGATGCCTTATTCCATCAAACAACTGCAAGAAGTCTTCTTTAAAATCAACCAAGCTAAATTGGACACGTGTTTTATGTAATTTATATGGTAGGTCTCATTAGATATCATCCAACTCTTTAAAAATGCCTTTGTATGCAGGTTTCTGCTCTGTTGCCATTAGGTAAGATACAACTCCATGGGGCTTACCTGCCAAGAACTCCATGGAAGCCACATAACCCATCATTTACTGTAGGTTCCTGTAGGTTCATGCTCTACAACATTCGCAGAGTACGACCCTGCCTCACGCAGGAAGCGGCGCAGGTCCTAATCCAGGCACTTGTCATCTCCCGTCTGGATTACTGCAACTCGCTGTTGGCTGGGCTCCCTGCCTGTGCCATTAAACCCCTACAACTCATCCAGAACGCCGCAGCCCGTCTGGTGTTCAACTTTCCCAAGTTCTCTCACGTCACCCCGCTCCTCCGCTCTCTCCACTGGCTTCCAGTTGAAGCTCGCATCCGCTACAAGACCATGGTGCTTGCCTACGGAGCTGTGAGGGGAACGGCACCACTTGTAAAGTGGTTGTTCCACTGGATATCATAAGGTGAATGCACCAATTTGTAAGTCGCTCTGGATAAGAGCGTCTGCTAAATGACTTAAATGTAAATGTAATTTACCAAAGCCAAATGGTAGGCTATGATGAAGTCTATTATCTAGGTCTCCAGGGCTATTTTGGCGACGGGAAACCCCCACGTGAAGGTCGATTTGTCCTCACTTTGCAACCCAGACTCTCTTTAGGGACCTGAGCTGCCCAAGAAACCAAAACATCTGGACATTTTAACAGCCGTAGATGGTTCACTTGAATGCTTTGTGCAGAAGCACGAGAAGGACAAGAGTGGACGAATAGATGTCCAGGCGAATTAGCCTAGAAACAAAGGGAAATGTAGGCCTATACTAATTTATGAAAATCAGAACAAATCCTCTTTCTCGTGAGTGTTGCGGGTGTAAACTTATCTTGCATAAACTTATCTTGGAGGATTGCATACGGGTAAATTAATGTATTTAAATGTTTCACTCAAGTACGAGAAGAACAAGAACAACATTTCCCCAACACATTAGATTTGTGCAGGGTAAATACTCATGATAATGGCATTTAAAAAAAATATTTTAACAAGATGTATAAGCCTACTTTGGGGAAACGAATGACTAAATATATATCCTATAGGGAAATAAGAAGGAGACCCAACAATATAAGTGAAATTCAACAATGTGCTTTAGTAACAACAGAGACTCACTGAGTCTGCTTCGTCACACAGTATAATAAGTGTTTGACTTAAATCCATAAAGGCATCCATTGGGTTTAACATAAAAACTGAAGTTAATTGCCTATTAAAGAGGGCACGTTTAAATACAGATGCTCTGGTGTCTGGTCCCTTACGGACTGTTAGGCCTATACATTTGATTCCTATCTGATGTGTGTTCATACCACTCAAGATTTTATGTTGAGCACTTGTTGAGCACTTGTAGGCCTATGTTACTGAGTTGGTTGTTGGAAATAATTTTGTATGCAGTTAAGAATAAACATATTTAGGCCTACCTGTTATTAATTTGCATGGGAGGGTTGTGTATAGGAGTTGACAAATAAATAATTACATTTTTTAAATGAATTGAGTGTTTCCAAATTAAAACTAACTAGCCAAACTAAATGTGTTATTTTTGTAATCAGAACCTTCAGCTGCTGGCTAAAGAATTATGATAATTAGGCCTATGATACAATAGTTGGTGCGTCAGCTTGTCAATCAAGAGCCCATCATTCCTTGACAATGGGTTTAATTTTATCATCTGTGTCAACACAGTTTGAGATCATTTTGACCCGTAGGCCTTCCATCCATGTCACGAATATCACCGAAGGTGGCTCCCCTTCCCGTTCGGGTGGCGCTCGGCGGTCGTCGTCGCCGGTCTACTAGCTGCTACCGATCCCTTTTTCCCTTTTCGTTTTGTTGGGTCTAATTGGTTTCACCTGTTCCTTGTTTGGGTTTTTTGGGTTGGGGTTATTTAAGTTCAGTAAGCCCGCCTGTGTTCGTGCGGGATTGTTTTGCTGTATTTGGTATAGGAGTGTCTCTGTTTTTGGATTGTCCGCTGTACAGCATATGTGCCCGTGTAGTAAATTTTTTGGGAGTGTTTACGCCTGTGTTCGGCGTCACCCCCTTTGTGCGCGGTTATTGTACGGAATAAAGTGTTTTTCCGAATCCTCTGCTCTCTGCACCTGACTCCACACCCATCACTCTACGCACCGTTACAATCCATTTCAATGCGGAAATGCGCTTTGCTGGAAGAAAAAAAAACGTGTCGGACTTCACAACAGTAACTAAGGGGCGCGGCTTGATAATGGCTCTATATTGAAGTAACAAAGCATGCAGTTAAAAAATAGTCTTGTGTATTTTGTAGTTCTTTCTTTTTTAATGCAGGAGTTCGTTTTCAATTCACTCAATATTGTTAGTCTGAATACTAGGGGTTTGAGAAATCCTACAAAAAAGAAAGCTTTATTTTTATACTGTAAACACAGTAACGCAGATTTTGTCCTTCTTCAGGAAACTCATTCGGGTGGAAGTGATTTGAAATTTTGGAAAGCACAATGGGGAGAAATGGCCTATTTCAGTCATGGATCAAATCATTCTGCTGGTGTTTTGACACTTATTCACAAGTGTAAAGGTGACATTCTAGAATCCACATCTTCACAAGACGGCAGATGGGTCATAGTAACTGTTAAACTTAAATGCTATTTTCATCATCTGTAATGTATACGGACATAACTCACATGCTCCTAATAAGACCCTTTTTACCCAATTTACCAGGAAAGTACAGGATTTAAGCAACAAATACTCAGAGGCTTTTCTAATTATTTCAGGGGATTTTAATGAAACACCTGATGCATCTGCTGATCGTTTTCCTCCTAGAACGAGTCAAAACCCTCAAAATAGTTACATTATCATTACATTATGCAAGGATCTCTGTGTTGAGGATGCCTGGCGTTATTTCAATCCGGATGCTAAGGGTTATACCTGGACCAACAAAACTATGTCACTTAAATCTAGAATAGATTTATTCCTAATTTCCCCTTTTTTGTTACAATTTGTTATAGATGTAGATCATCATTTGGCTCCCTTTTCTGATCGTCACTTGATTTCCCTGAATTTACAAGCTACTAAAAAATCCAGGTTGCTACAAGGGAGCAGAGCAGCAGCCTGGAATGGCATCAGCTCAGGAAAATGAGAATAACATCCTCTCGTTTCCGAGAGGTTTGCCATGTCCGGGGAGAGACCTCAGCTGACCACCTAGCTGAGCGAATGTTCAAGGGGTCTGGTATGCAGACCATGGAGATGAAGAGGGGGCTCGCCATGAAGCCAGTGGCTGTACAGGAGTACTTCACACTGAAGAATGTTAACTTCTTTCCGTGTGGCTTCGTAGTGCACCCAGATGCTCCGTGGTTAGGATCCTCTCCAGACGGCATCATATTTGATCCCAGTGTGAGACCACACTTTGGACTCTTAGAGGTCAAGTGCCCAAATGTTCCAAGTTATGTTGACTGCCCTTACCTGAAGATACAGAAGGGAGAGCTGAAGTTGAAGAGATCTCATGCTTCCTACTGGCAGGTGCAAGGTCAAATCCTTCTCACAGGTTGTAGCTGGTGTGACTTTGTCATCTGTGCACAGAAGGACATCCTAGTTGAAAGGATATATAAAGATCTACAGGTTTCAAAAACTATAAGAGAGAAGGTTGACCACATTTATTTTTACCACTACCTGCAGAAGTGTCTTATCTCGCACCTGAATGGATCCCCTGCATGGGTGCCAAGTTTAGTGGTTTTATGAAAAATAAGTATTGATGTTCTTGTGAAGAAAACTACAGTAGAATAGATTTGTTTAAAAATATATATATTTCAGCAAATGTTCAACAGTTCAGTTAATCAATTACACATCTCTGACATTGTATTCAATCTTGCATTCTGGCTATTCTGTGTTTACTTGATTTCTTTCCCCCACCCCTGTTACTCATTGCCTAATTAAAGCCAATACAAGCTCCACACAAACGATTGATACATGTCGTAGATAAACAAATGATTATTTTGCTGCTAGAAAATAAGCACATGTACATTTACACTGGCTTGGCCCATGCGCTGGACCGGATCAGAGACGGCACAGTCCATTGGCAGCGCACCTTGTTCTTCATCCCCCTCAGTTGGAGCAGGAGGTTCAGTCTTCTTTCCCAAACACCGGGTCTCTTTTTAATGTGCCAGTTCCACGCGAAGACAGTAGGAACAAAACCTCTTTTTAGGTATTGTCGCCCCCCAATTTTTCCCTCAACAAAGTCACTTTCGACGAAATGTGTACTACACACATTTGTGTGTTTGGTGACTGCAAAGTTGTCACGACGTACTGCCACCAACCACCGTTTTCTGAGCTCTACATCGACCGGGAAACGATGGATTTGGAAGAAACTGAACACAGAGGCACTGAACAATGTTCATTAGCACCTCCTTCGCGGGGCTGTAATTTAAACGTAGTCATTGCGAACTATTTCAGTCAGAAATGCATCGATGATAGCTGGTAAGCTAATGATAAAAACAATAGCAGAACTCGCTCCGGAAGTCATCAACCCGATCGGAAGTAAAATAGAACGTTGGAGGCGGTATAATGCAGAGCCTATTGAAGAAGTTAGAGAGGCTCTGAATTCAATGAAAAAAGGGAAATCACCTGGCCCTGATGGCCTGTCAGTTGAATTCTATAGACAGTTTTGGGAGTTACTAGAAGACCCGATTTTCAATATGTTTCAAGATTGCATTAATAATGGGGAAATGGTCTCCACTATGAAACAGGGCATTATTTCATTGATTCCGAAGCCCGATAAAGACCCTTCTCTCATTGACAATTGGAGACCAATTACTTTATTAAATGTTGATGACAAATTGATTGCTATGGTTTATGCCAAAAGATTAAAGAAAGGAATAGATACCATTATAAGTGAGACTCAAACAGGATTTATGAAGGGCCGTCACATAAGCTCTAACATTCGTTTAGTCTTGGACCGTATAGATTATTCAGATGCAATTGACTCAGATGCGGTTGTCCTATTTTTGGACTTCTATAAAGCCTTTGACACAATTGAACATGAATTTCTCTTTAGGTCTCTTAAACTTTTTGGATTTGGTGAAAATGTTATTAAAGTAATTCGCATGTTTTACAAAGATATAAAGAGTTCTGTGTTACTAATCCCTAATACTTCCAAAAGATTCAGTATCAACAGAAGTGTACGACAGGGAGGCACAATTTCGCAATTTTTACTCATTTTGGTTGTGGAACTTCTATCTCTAGATATTCTGAATAATTCAAATTTGTATGGCTTAACCATTTTAAACAAAGAAATCAAAATCTCCCAACTGGCTGATGATACTACTCTTTTCTTAAGAGACAAAGACCAGGTCGCCCATGCCCTTAATACTTTAACTGCATTTTCTATTGCATCAGGATTAATGCTGAATGTTTCTAAATGTGAAATCTTATGTTTATTTGACTCTGATGATAAAGAAATAGAAAATATTCCTGTAAAGGACTGTGTTAAACATTTAGGAATACATCTCTCAAAAAAACACTTAGACAACATTTGAATTTCTCTCCTAAAATTAAGAGAACTAAAAATATATTTAATAATTGGCTACAAAGGGATCTTTCTATACTTGGGAGAGTACTTCTGTCCAAGGCAGAGGGACTGTCTCGTTTTGTGTACCCCTCATTGTCGTCATATGTAAATCCAGCTACTTGTAAAGAGATTAATAAGACCTTTCTTGACTTCATCTGGAACAATAAGTCTCACAAACTAAAAAAATCTGTCCTTTCTAACAAAAGAGCTGAAGGCGGTCTAGAAGTGTTGGATTTTGTTGACATAAATAACACTGGTTGAAAAAATGTTTGATCAATACTGATTCAATATGGTATTTCATTCCAAATAATGTGTTTAATAAATTGGGAGGTCTTCAATTTTTACTGAAATGTAATTATATTTCTGAAAGATTACCTGCTAAATTAGGTTTCACCAACAAACTTTAATGGCCTGGAAAATATGTTTCCTGCACAATTTTTCCCCACATAAAGCTCTTTTGTGGAATAATTCAGATATAACTGTAAGGAATAAGTAATTGTTCTACCCCAGCTGGCATGAGAGGAATGTTGACTTTGTTCTTGATATTTTTGACAACAAGGGTAATATTCTCACATATGAACAATTTATAACATTGAAAGAGTTTCCAATACCTTTCAGATTGTTTATTTCTGTGATCAAAGCCGTTCCAAGTGGTCTAACTAGACTTATGAAAACTCATCTTAATTTAGGGAATGATCACAAAGTTTATCCAGAACTCAGATTGGAAGGCATGGGCTTACTTGAGAGATCTTGTTGTAATAAATATATAAGACAAATTCTTCATTCACAAAACCAACTTACACCGAGAGGAATAAAAAAATAAAATACTGCAAAGTTACCTAGGTGCTAGAAGCACGGCTGCCCTATCTATGTGCGCCATTATCTGTTTCTGGAACATGCTTATTCCTGACATTGTCTGGGAAAATGCATGGTTAAGGCCTTACAATTATTGTATACCAAACAAAGTTAAGGAAGTGCACTTCTAAATTTTACATAAGGTATATCCATGTAATTCTATGATATCCAAATTTGTGGCTATTGATAATATCTGCGTTTTCTACAAAAAAGGTGAGAATCTGTCTCACTTGTTCTTTGAATGTAAATTTGTCAGCATTTTGGGAAAACCTTGCAAAATACTTATTTACCATTATGAACACTGCCTATGTTTTTGACATGAATGATATAATATGTTACTATTGCAATGATAAAATTACACATTTTTCTGATTTAATTGAATTATCTTATTAAAACATTAACCCTAGTGAATAACAACAAGAATAACATCTTCCTGAATTATTATAATAAGATCTTTTCAGAGTGAATACAATTGCACAAAAATAAAATATTTGTAGTATTATTTTATTGATCTTTTTTGTATGTTTGAGTATTTTCTTGTTAATACCTTTGTTTTGTTAGACATGTTTGATGTAGCAATGTAAGTAGATTTTTGTATTGTGAATAAAAAAAATAAAAAAGAAGAAAAAGACCTCGCAACAGTAACTAGGGGGCGCGGCTTGATATTGTCTCTATTATGACGTCACAAAGCATGCAGTTAAAAAATAGACTCTTGTGTATTTTGGTTCAGTCATCGATATGGATGTGTATGAAGAAGCAGGTGTACCGGAGTTTGGTTCTCCTTGGCCCACCATGACGATGCCCGACCAAGGAGTGATTGACCAATTTACAATTTTCTTCGCGCTTTTTCTTGGAGGACTAAAGGATGTAGGCCTGAGTACAAAACTAGACAAGGACATTTCCTGAACATAATGTGTGCTTGCTTGTATTGAAGTAGGCTAATAATGGTAGAAGTTTGAAGGGCTTGTTGCTGGGATAGTCTATGGAGCTTAATGCAAATGTGAAATGGCTTTCGTTGAAAGAGTAGTTAAATAGCAGTGGTGGAAAAAGTACCCAATTGTCATACATAAAAGTTAAGATACCTTAAAAGTGAAAGTCACCCAGTAAAATTCTAACAAGTACTTTTGGGTGTCAGGGAAAATGTATGCCTCCCCATAGGCGCAGCGGTCTAAGACACTGCATCGCAGTGTTGCGGCATCACTACAGCCTGGGGTTAGATACCAGGCTGTGTCATTACCGGCCGTGACCGGGAGTCCCATAGGGCGGTGCACAATTGGCCCAGCCAATAGGGCAGGGTTTTGGGGAGGCTTTACTTGGCACATCTCGCTATAGTGGTGGGCCCGGGCGCCTGCAGGCTGACTTGGGTTGTCAGTTGAACAGTGTTTCCTCCGACACGTTGGTGCAGCTAAAAAGTAAAAGTACTACTTGAGTAGTTTTGGGGTGATTTGTACTTTATTAAAGTACTTTACACCACTGGTAAATAGTACCCACAGAGATCCTTTATGGTAATCTACCTTTCTACCTCACTGACAGTCCATTCCATCTGATGTGAATTCCATAATAAATGGTAATGTGACATTTGTTTGTTTGTCCAGTTTCTCTTCTCTCTAGAAGAGGAATGGTTTGGAGCAACCCATCCTGGAGTGGGATGGGAGCTCACTCTCCCTGCTGTCCTGATTCTTTTGGGTGTGATATTCCTATGGAGGACCGTCCATGCGGTAAACCTTTTGTATTATTACCATGTTACAACAATTTTCATACACTTCAACTTCCTATGGAAATGAAAGGAATTGAGGGAAAGGCTCATTTTGCAGTTTGATTGATCTTCTAATGATGTATGATGTAGTCCATGTTTGAATGTTGTTCTCATTGCCTTGTCTCTGTTTCTTATAGATCAAAAGCAGGATACGTCTATGTGAGTTGTCCTACCTTTCATTAAGTAGCTCAGATGAGGAGAAGCAAGCTTTTGTACTTAGTCAAGCTCCTTAGTCATGCCTGAACCAAGACTAATTTCATATTCCCCTCTGTATCTCCAGTGACTGAGACAAAGCTAAACGTGAAACTCGCCCAGCTATCGAAAAATAAATGTGACATAATGATTCAATTGTCTGAAATGGAGATACTGGTACGTTTCAGAAGCTAAGTAAGACCTGGGACATTCTGGACTTGAATAACATATACTTTTCCATGATAATTGTAACTTCTGTTCTAAATCTGGTTGGTTTTAGTTGAAGGACTATGACGCGCCAGTGAAAAGGTTGAGGGCATGCCTGCAGTCCTCTCAGGAGGATAATCAGGAGCTGGAGGTAAGCAGTCCGAGAACTCTTATTCCTAAACCCCTTTAACTAGTTTCCCTGCCCTCTACAGTGTATGACCAATGTGTCATCATGTCTAATAGACTGACATTGACTAATGTTTAGTTACTGGAAATGTATGGAGTTCTATAGGTGCAAAGTCAAATAACATCTGAAAATGTATTTGAACTATTAACTCACGGTCAAAGTATAGTCCATTTATCAATTTGTTTAATTGTCATGGTCAGACGTTTATCACACAGTTAACATTGAGCCCATCTCTTTTATCCCAAGGATATGAAGAAACAATGGGACATCAGAGCTGGAGAAATGGAGGCATTTCATCTACAACTCCAGGAGCGTGTTGAACGCATACAGAAACTGAAAGCTGTTGTAAGTCCATTACTGCTCAATCAAACTCACTCGTTTGGTATGATGATAAAGAGCTATCTTAATGGGGTTTATGTTATGGCTCCCAACAGTGGGGACTGCTGGAACCACTTAAAGAGCATCACGGTGGGGATGCCAGGATCCCTAGTGCCACCAACAACCAATCTACCAGTGAGTAAATCACACAGTTTGATCAGCGTATAAAACGTTTGCAAACTGTTTATCGACCTACTAAGCTTACTTGTCAGGATTGTTCGAGGGTAGAAGCATGCAGGGTTATCTATAACTAAATGTGCATTGATATGTTGATCAAATAATTATCTTTGTTACAGATATCAAGAGTGAGGAAAACATTGAGATCGAGGTCACTGTGATGAAGGATGCAACCTTAGTAAGTTAATGTATAGTCTGTAAGCTAGGAGACATTTGGTTAAGTTACTGAAATAAGTAGATGAAAAGAATGGGTGTGATTACAGAGAGCACCCTCTTTTCAGTTTACCCCAAAACTGTAAATACTATAATATTTTACAATGGATCAGTTGTTTGCTGGCTCTAGCACTTAAAAATGCAGAATCTTCTACAGATCAAATCCACACTGGAGGAGGTGAACAGGGGTCTTCGGGGTAGGCTATGTTACAAACACACAACATATGTCCCACCAGCCAGAATCACTTTATTCTGTATTGATATTTTCTTTACTTTACATGTATGTCTGTTTACTTTGCAACAGACAAAAATTGTCAGCTTGAAGAGAAGAATGCCGCTCTACATCAAAAACTCCACAGCACTGAGAAGATGTATAGACAGACTCTAAATGAGCTGTAAGTGGATTTTTATATTAGTTTGATCATATTTGTTCTCATTCACATGACATGTACATTGGTGTTTGTCTTTTCACAGGACCAAAGCCCTGATTCAAGGCAAACATGAGGAAAAGCAACATGTAAGTAAGCCTAAGACAGCCTGCCAAATACTGATCCATAACCGCTCAATAGTAAGCTAAACTACGAAGTACTTAAACCAAACCATACGCCCCAGTATCAACACTCATATTGGGTCACGTGATAGGATGTCTTTGCACACATTTCTAATGCAATTTTTGTTTTCTCCTCAGATTGACACGCTACAAGACAAAATCCAGACCATATCTGTAAGGAGATCATTCACTTTAAAGTTAGCTACTGTAGTTGCACTAAGGTGTTATTAGCTACATTTTGCTAGTTACTCTGTGTTTTGCTGTACACTAAGATATACAGTGCTGCTTGAATGTATGGGAACCCTACAGGGCTGCTCATTATTTTGCTATAATATAAGCATATAAAATCCTTATCTAAACCCCAATTCGTAATAAAAACATTCCAAGTAAGTGACAGAAACCAAATAAATCTGATATATTTTTTAACCATTTTTTTTTTAACAAAATAGGTTTATTTAACAGAAACTCAGATTTGATGTGTGCAAAAATACATGAACTCCTTCAGTCAATAGCTTGTGGCACCTCCATTAGCAGCGATAACTTGGAGTAAACGTCTCCTATAGCCAGTAATCCGTTTCTGACATCTGTTTTGAGGGATTTTTGCCCACTCCTCCTTACAGAACTCAGCCAATTGAGTGAGGTTTGAGGGGTGTCTGGCATGAACTGCCTGCTTCAGGTCCTGCCACAGCATCTCGATTGGATTTAGGTCAGGACTTTGACTTGGCCAATCCAAAACACAAATCTTCTTTCTCGTGAGCCATTCTTTGGTAGATTTGCTTGAGTGCTTTGGGTCGTTGTCTTGTTGGAAGACCCATTTTCGACCCAGCTTCAGCTCCTTGACTGATGGACTGACGTTCTGTTCAAGAATCTCCTGGTATACCTCAGAATCCATGGTTCCCTTAATGATGTGGAGTCATCCAGGTCCAGATGAGGAAAAGCATCCCCAGATCTTGATATTCCCACCACCATGCTTGACTGTTGGGATAAAGTTGTTTTGGTGATGGGTAGTGTTGGGTTTTCGCCAAAGATAGCGGTGTTGATTGTGACCAAAAATATAAATTTTGGATTAATTGGTCCAGGGAATGGACTTCCAGAAACATTCAGGTTTATACAGGTGGTCTCTGGCAAAGTTAAGACGGGCAGTTTGGTTCTTTTTTGACAGCAGATGCTTCTTCCTAGCAACTCCCCCATGAATGGCATTTGGATTCAGTGTTCTTATTATTGAAGCATGCAGTTACCGGAGATGCAGCAAGGGAGGTCTGCAAATCTCTAGGTGTTATGTTTGGGTTTGCTTTTACCTGATTTATTATTGTTCTTGTGGCTCTTGAGGATACTTTGGAAGGGCGTCCACTTCCAGGCCAAGTTGCTGTCATGTTAAATGCTCTCCATTTGTAAATGATTTGTCTCACAGTGGACTGAGCTCAAATCTTTTTAAGATGTTTTTATAGCCTTCTCCCAGACTGATGTGCTCTCACTACCCTCGTCCTCTGACATCTCCTTTCCTCTTGGCATGGTCTGCTTTGTATTCACCTGGATGGGTAACACCAAACTGACCAGGTTTCTTATCTCTATTATCATAGTCCCGCCCAAACTCTGTCCTAACGATCTCTCCTTTTATTGGTTCAGTTGGTACCCAATTATTTACCACCTTATTCTACATACCTACTGATTTAACCAATGCAACTTGGGGTTCACTTATTTTTGCACCTGCACTAATTCCTTTAAAAACAAAAAAAGTATACTACACGCATGATTTCTTCTACACCAACATATAGTATTGTTAAATATAAACCTGTTGTCAGATAATAAAGACTTGATTCTGATTAAATTGAGATTTTATGGTAAATACTAAATAAATCTGTAATTGCACAAGGGGATCACATACTTTCAAGTAGTATTGTAATTCATTTATTCTCTTTAGCTGAAAGCCTCTGCTGCCGAGCATGATCTGGCCATGGAGAAGAATGAGACAGCGCTACTCCGCCAGAGGTGAGTCCAACAGTCAATGAATTCCATTGAAATAGATTAGTGTCGGAGGCATGTCGAGTGCTAAAACTCGACTCTGGACCATGCATGCTGCCACGGTTTAGGGGGGTTCGAGTCACTACTCGGCGCCTGTCCGTGTTCTTCCTCTCTGTCTTCATCCACATACCTGTCTCCCTAGCCTCTACTTCCTACTACAGCAGGAGATCGGTCTCCTTTAAAAAAATGAAAGAAAAACTGATTATTGATGAGTGTACATCTGAAATGATCCTATAGAAAGGAATTTCATCCCATCCTTAACCCTAAAACGTCATTTACATTCTATGACACTAAAAGCTACAACCACAACCCCTTTTTGTGTTCAGTTGAGTGCTTATGCCACGCTCACGTGCTCGTCGGAATTTCCTACTTTCTAAGGAAATACGACTGTTTCATTCATGTGCTTTTTGGTTGGAATAATTATCCAACCAATACGATTTTAGATAGCTTGATAAACTAGCTGACGTTGCTCATAATTACATTAGCATTCTTAACATTGACAATATGGCCAAACTAGCTACTTTATCAAATTACAAATGTCGCCTATTTATCCATATTGACATGGTTGTAGTTGTAAAAAACGGATTTACTGTCATCTTTTGGTTTAAATGGTAAAAGGTCAGTGGTGAAACGTCACAACTCGGCAAAAACCTTTCTCAGTTTTCCACTTGTAAATCCGATTTGGAGGGTCGTTCAAGTGAAAATTCATAGTTTGAACTCGGCATTTTCGATAACTATTATAGCACGTGAACGTGGCATTAGTCAAGATCTACCCTGTTAGGGACATTTTGGGCAGTCGTCTCTAAGAACTGTGATTTCTTTCTAGGATTGTTCAACTAACCTCGAAGAAGCTGAAAATAGGAAAACCTGGGTTCCTGATCAAGACCATCCCCAAGCCCCCGAAAACAACCAAGACCAACAAGCCATATTTGAAAACCTGCAAAGTTCTGAAAGCTTTCAAAGCACTATTCAAGAGATGAAGGCAATGCATACAATTTTACATTTGGTGCAATTATTCTCAGGACACGGGGTGAGGCAGAGTACAATAAATATGCCTTATTCTATCAAACAACTGCAAGAAGTCTTCTTTAAAATCAACCAAGCTAAATTGGACACGTGTTTTTTTTTTTGAATATTTTATTTTTGCATTTTCCAATTAACAACATTCAAGACAAACGTGAAAAGATATTAGACAACAATAGGACAAAGTGACAGTAACAGATGAGCGTAACAGAGAAAGTAAAAATCAAACAAATCATAATTATATATACCAACATACAGTAAAAAAGATTATAATGAGACCTTGGATCATATGGTCACCTGCCGTAGGCTACATATTATACATTACGTGTGAAACATTATATAAGGATAATATAGAGATTCATTCAATGTGATGTGGGGGGAGATTCTCCATATAGTCAATAAAAGGTTGCCAAATTCTGTAAAATGTATTTAACTTATTCCTCAAGCGGTAAGTAATTTTCTCCAGTGGGATACAACTATTAACTTCTGATAGCCACATTGCAACTGGCAGGGGGGAATCCAATTTCCATTTCGAGGCGATACATTTCTTGGCAATCGCTAGCAATATTTCTGTTAGCTTTATAGCATGGCTTTGCCTAAGATTGGTGTTAGTAAAGTTGCCCAGTAGACAGACCTCCGGGTCTAAAGGGAATGCAACCCCATGAATTGAGGATATGGTATCGCATACCCCCTGCCAGAAACCGTGTAGTTTTGAACACTGCCATGTGGAATGGAGGAATGTTCCTTCATCTGAGCCACATCTAAAACATAGGGAGGAGATATCAGGGTTGAACTTGTGCAGTCTAGATGGGGTGATATAGAGCTGATGGAGGAAATTAAACTGGATCAGTCTGTATCTGGAGTTCAATGTGGATGTAACGCCATCCCTGCATAGGTCACTCCATAGACCCTCATCAAGATCAATACCCAGATCTTTTTCCCATCTAAGTCGGGGTTTATCTAGCCCAGGAAGTGTTAGTCCTGACATAAGAGCATCGTAAACACGGGAAATGGTCTTGAACAGTGGTTGGTCTGCGTGGCAGAGTTGTTCAATAGGTGACATCTTAGGTAGGTTCCATTGTCCCTTGAGAGACACCCTAATAAAGTTTCGTAGTTGTAGGTAGCTAAAGAAGTCCCTGTTAGACAAGTGGTATTTCTGTTTCAGCTGATCAAAAGACATAAGAACTCCCTCCTCGTAACAATGTTCCAGAAGAGTGATCCCCTTATCAGACCATGGTCTAAAGTTACTATTCTGGAAAAACATAGGAATCAATCTATTGTTCCATAAAGGGGTTTTAGGGGAAAGGAATCCCCCTCGTCCGAACAGCTCTTGCAGTTTGCACCATGCCAGGACAGAATGTATGATTAAAGGGTTGTCTGTGATGGTTTTTATAGATTTTCTGTCCCATTTGTAAAACAATTCTGCCCCAGTGTCATCATTTACCTCAAGCTTTTCAATGTTCAACCATGAGGGAGAGGGACCCTTATCAAACCTCTGAGCCAGAAACCTAGACTGTGCTGCCCAGTAGTACATTCTAAAATTGGGGAGGTTTAAGCCCCCTTGACTGTAATCCAGGGTCAGTTTGTCCAGGCCAACCCTAGGGGTTTTGCCGTGCCAGATAAACCGTCTGGTCATCTTGTCGAGAGAGGAAAAGAATGCTGCGGGGACAGGGATAGGGAGAGATTGAAACAGATATAGAAATCTGGGCAGGACATTCATTTTAATTACATTGATTCTACCCAGTAGAGTGAGAGGTAAGTCCATCCATTTACAAAGGTCACCCTCCACCTTTTGCAACAAACTGGCCAGGTTGAGTTTATAGAGGTTGTTCAGGTTACCATCCACCATTATGCCCAAATATGTGAAGCCCATAGGCGACCATCTAAAAGGAAACTTGTGCTTGATGGTATGATGGTCAAAGACAGACAACGGTAAGATTTCGCTTTTATCTAAATTGACCTTATATCCAGAGAAAGAACTATAACACTGTAGTAGGATCTGCAAGTGAGAGAGGGAATGTTCTGGGTTTGTTAGAAATAAGATAAGGTCGTCCGCAAAGAGTGATAATTTATGGGTCTGGGGGCCCACCTCAAAGCCATGTATGTCAGGGCACGTTCTAATAGCCTCAGCCAACGGTTCGATGGCGAGGGCAAAGAGGTGGGGGCTAATTGGGCAACCTTGTCTGTTCCCCCTATAGAGAGGGAAAGAGGAGGAAGTAATCCCGTTGGTAGCAATCCTAGCTTTAGGAGATTTGTAGAGTGATTTTATCAAATTTACAAACACGGTACCTAAACCAAACTTTTCCAAGACGCGGAAGAGGTATGGCCATTCAACCCTATCAAAGGCCTTTTCAGCATCGAGGGAGACTGCGACACTAGGTATTTTGTTTTTGTTAGCAAGGTGAATTATATCAAAGAACCTTCTGAGATTATTGGAGGACAATCTATTAATTATGAAGCCAGTCTGATCTGGGTTGACCAACAGGGGAAGACATGACTCCAGTCTCTTAGAAAGCATCTTGGTGACCAGTTTACAATCTGTGTTAAGGAGAGAGATTGGTCTATATGAGGCGCACTTTAGTGGATTTTTCCCTTTCTTGTGGATTACAGTAATCACTGCTTGAGAGAAAGACTCTGGAAAGTAGTTGTCTTCCCTGGCTTTTTTAAGTACCTCCATAAGGTAGGGGACCAACAGCTCCCTAAATTCTTTATAGAACTCTGGAGGGAAGCCATCCTCCCCAGGAGATTTATTAGAAGGTAAGGATTTAATGGCCTCCAACAGCTCAGGAACTGAGAAGTGTTCACTCAGGCGCTCGCTGTCTTCCCCTGACAGGCATGGGAGGTTGAGAGAGGAGAGAAAGGAGTCGATCTCTGATAGATCATCGCTTGATTGGGAAGTGTAGAGGTCTTCATAGTATTTCTTAAAAGTATTATTAATTTCAGTAGGGTCGAAAGATATCTCATTAGTAAGAGTTTCTATAGCATTAATTGTCCTCTTACTTTCCTCTGCTTTCAGTTGCCATGCCAATACTTTGTGAGCTTTCTCTCCAAGCTCGTAATCACGCTGTTTTGATTTAGTGATGGCCCTCTCCGCTTGATATGTGTTCAGAATATTATATTTCAGTTTTTTATTTACCAAAAGCCTGTATAGATCTTTAGTCGGGCCTCTTTGGTAGGTTTTCTCTAGCTCTGAGATTTCAGATTCAAGGGCACTCAGTTCCGCACCGTGTTTTCTCTTCAGCCCTTTAGTATAGGAAATGATCTGTCCCCTCAGATAGGCCTTCAATGTGTCCCAAAGAATGAAACTGTCAGGAGCGGAGGGTTTGTTTGTCAAAGTGAAAATATTGATCTGCTCTTTGATGAATGCACAAAATTCAGGTTGCTTTAGGAGTGTAGAATTTAGTCTCCATCTATATGCTCCATTTACCTTGGTAGGAATGGAGATTGATAATACCAGGGGAGAATGGTCACTAAGCAATCTGGGGAGATACTCGACATCTAACACTCTATGAAACAGTTGTGTCGATATTAAAAAGTTATCTATGCGTGTGTGTGTCTTGTGTGGGTGTGAATAAAAAGAGTAGTCCCTATCTTGTGGGTGCAACTGTCTCCAGATGTCTAGTAAATTGAGATCTTTCATGAATGACATGGTGAGCTTGCTGGCTTTGGTAGGAAGTGAGGGTTTATCAGAGGACCTATCAAGAACTGTATCTAAACAAAAATTAAAATCTCCTCCAACCAGTAACCATCCTGGTGGTGCTTGAGCAACCTGAAGGAAGACATTCTGAATAAACATATGGTCATCAAAGTTAGGAGCATAGATATTCAATAGGGTCCAAGACTCTGAAAACATATGCCCCTGCACCAAAACAAACCTGCCAGAGGGATCAGAGATGGTGTTGTTGACGCAGAAGGGGATGTGTCTACTTATCAAAATTGCAGTTCCTCTTGCTTTGGAGTTAAAAGAGGACGCAAAAACTTGTCCTACCCATTCCCTCTTCAATTTCTTGTGTTCACTGGCTGTAAGATGTGTTTCTTGTAAAAACACAATGTCAGCCTTTAATTTCTTAAGGTATGTATAGACTCTCTTCCTTTTAATCGGGCTGTTAAGACCTTTTACGTTGAATGTGACATATTTTAGTGGATTAAGCATAGTTGGGTTTCAAATATGTAACTGAATGGAAATCTATCATATGTAGATAGTTAGGAAATGTTTCAACTTTGGTTTGAACACAGAAGTGACCTATGTGTCTCTTTAGGAAGGAAACGATAAACATAGAAAAAAGGGAAAAAAAATAAAGAATCCCACCCACCCCGATTGTTAGACTAAAACCACAATCCCAACAATCAAACATGAATACACTTGTAGAGATACGTTGCTGCTCGCTTTCCATCTTGCTCTTACTAGCTAAACCTTGGCGTAAACTAAAACCTGCGAGCTCTCTAAATTGAAAACAAACGTTGTGAATAGACATTTTTATGGCTGAATATTAACTGCCCACGGTAAGGGCTGCTTGAGTCTCTTTTCAAAAGATTAACATAAATGAGGGGGAAAGCAGTGGGCCTAAACCCACTTATTTGCTTCGCCCAGTGATATGGACTAAACCAAAATATACTCTCCTGTAGATGTAATAGAACTCACCCCGGAAAGATACGGTTAGTTGAAAATGTACAAATCAATTATAGCGACCGGAGGATATCAGCGGTTCAGTCCGGATAAGAGAAAACAAACAAACTGCCCCAAAGAGACCGTCCTGGCTCAGACGTTGCTCAGTTCTTTGAGAAAAGTGTACACTTCTCCCGGTGTGTTGAAGAGATGGCTTCGGCCTTTGTACTGAACTTTCATCCGCGCAGGGTGGATGAGGTAGCCGATGATGTTCTTCTCCTTCAGTGCTTTGGCGGCAGGTCTGAACAGCTTGCGACGTCTTGCGAGATCCGCGCTCATATCCGGGAAAAGGCTGACCCTCTTGCCATCAATGGTTATGTCCCCTTTGGCTCTTGCGAGTTGCAGTACCTTCTCTCTGTCTTGGAAACGGAGGAACCTGATCAGGACGGCCCGTGGGGGCTCATCTGGCCGGGGTTTCGGCGCTGATGTTCTGTGGGCGCGTTCGATTTCCAGTGGCTTGGTGAAGTTGATTGTGCCTAGGGCATCCGGGATCCATTGAGTGAAAAAACGGACCGGGTCACGGCCCTCGCTGTCCTCTTTCAATCCCACCACACGGATATTACTACGTCTGCTCTGGTTCTCCATCTGATCTACCTTGTTTTTGAGGTAGACATTGTCCTTTTGCAGTTGTATCAAGACCTGGTCATGTCGAGCGATGGTGTCTTCAACTGTGCTAATGCGCAGCTCTGCCTCAGTCGTTCTCAAAAGGAGATCATTCATGGAGGATTTCAGGTCGTCAATGGAAGAATGGAGTTCAGCCGTTCTCTTATCGATTTTCATAGAAAGACCTTTGTTACCATCTTGAATTTCCCGGAGGAGAGTAGCCAGCATGTCGGCAGGCTCGCAAGAGGCCGAGAGCAACAGTCTGGGACTGTCGTTTGAGATATGAGGGCTAATGCTAATCTTGCTAGCGTTATCGTTATCTTGGGAATCAACAACGTTTTGGTCGTTCTTCTTGCCTCTCGGTCGGCGGTCCATGGCTCTTTGGGAAGGTAAGTACTTGACGATTTATCAGCCGATGTTAGAATATTGTTTCAACGTTGTTATTTAGGTAATAATAGAATAACTTTGAAGAGCTCGGTTTGTCAACGTCTGCTCAGCTCCGCGGCATCACGTGCTCCTGGACACGTGTTTTATGTAATTTATATGGTAGGTCTCATTAGATATCATCCAACTCTTTAAAAATGCCTTTGTATGCAGGTTTCTGCTCTGTTGCCATTAGGTAAGATACAACTCCATGGGGCTTACCTGCCAAGACCTCCATGGAAGCCACATAACCCATCATTTACCAAAGCCAAATGGTAGGCTATGATGAAGTCTATTTTCTAGGTCTCCAGGGCTATTTTGGCGACGGGAAACCCCGACGTGAAGGTCGATTTGTCCTCACTTTGCAACCCAGACTGTCTTTAGGGACCTGAGCTGCCCAAGAAACCAAAACATCTGGACATTTTAACAGCCGTAGATGGTTTACTTGAATGCTTTGTGCAGAAGCACGAGAAGGACAAGAGTGGACGAATAGATGTCCATTCAGCGAGAGGCGCGAATTAGTCTACAAAACAAAGGGAAATGTAGGCCTATACTAATTTATGAAAATCAGAACAAATCCTCTTTCTCGTGAGTGTTGCGGGTGTAAACTTATCTTGCATAAACTTATCTTGGAGGATTGCATACGGGTAAATTAATGTATTTAAATGTTTCACTCAAGTACGAGAAGAACAAGAACAACATTTCCCCAACACATTAGATTTGTGCAGGGTAAATACTCATGATAATGGCATTTAAAAAAAACTATTGTTAAAAAAAAGAAAAAAAAAGATGTATAAGCCTACTTTGGGGAAACGAATGACTAAATATATATCCTATAGGGAAATAAGAAGGAGACCCAACCATATAAGTGAAATTCAACAATGTGCTTTAGTAACAACAGAGACTCATTGAGTCTGCTTCGTCACACAGTATAATAAGTGTTTGACTTAAATCCATAAAGGCATCCATTGGGTTTAACATAAAAACTGAAGTTAATTGCCTATTAAAGAGGGCACGTTTAAATACAGATGCTCTGGTGTCTGGTCCCTTACGGACTGTTAGGCCTATACATTTGATTCCTATCTGATGTGTGTTCATACCACTCAAGATTTTATGCTGAGCACTTGTTGAGCACTTGTAGGCCTATGTTACTGAGTTGGTTGTTGGAACTAATTTTGTATGCAGTTAAGAATAAACATATTTAGGCCTACCTGTTATTAATTTGCATGGGAGGGTTGTGTATAGGAGATGACAAATAAATAATTACATTTTTTAAATGAATTGAGTGTTTCCAAATTAAAACTAACTAGCCAAACTAAATTAAATTAGGGATGTGGGCTTAGGCTACTGTCTAAGATCAACTGTTGAAGAGCTAAAACAAAAGATCTTAGATAGGCTACTTTATATTCTGTAGGCCTATTCCCTGATGTTTTTGAAATTAGGCTAGTTATGATCCTCTTATGGTTTTGAATATGAGTAAATGACTAAATAATAAAGTGTTTTAGGCCCTAAGCTCTGCCTTTGTTATTTTTGTAATCAGAACCTTCAGCTGCTGGCTAAAGAATTATAATAATTAGGCCTATGATACAATAGTTGGTGCGTCAGCTTGTCAATCAAGAGCCCATCATTCCTTGACAATGGGTTTAATTTTATCATCTGTGTCAACACAGTTTGAGATCATTTTGACCCGTAGGCCTTCCATCCATGTCACGAATATCACCGAAGGTGGCTCCCCTTCCCGTTCGGGTGGCGCTCGGCGGTCGTCGTCGCCGATCTACTAGCTGCTACCGATCCCTTTTTCCCTTTTCGTTTTGTTGGGTCTAATTGGTTTCACCTGTTCCTTGTTTGGGGTTTTTGGGTTGGGGTTATTTAAGTTCAGTTAGCCCGCCTGTGTTCGTGCGGGATTGTTTTGCTGTATTTGGTATAGGAGTGTCTCTGTTTTTGGATTGTCCGCTGTACAGCATATGTGCCAGCGTAGTAAATTTTTTTGGAGTGTTTACGCCTGTGTTCGGCGTCACCCCCTTTGTGCGCGGTTATTGTACGGAATAAAGTGTTTTTCCGAATCCTCTGCTCTCTGCACCTGACTCCACACCCATCACTCTACGCACCGTTACAATCCATTTCAATGCGGAAATGCGCTTTGCTGGAAGAAAAAAAAACGTGTCGGACTTCACAACAGTAACTAAGGGGCGCGGCTTGATAATGGCTCTATATTGAAGTAACAAAGCATGCAGTTAAAAAATAGTCTTGTGTATTTTGTAGTTCTTTCTTTTTTAATGCAGGAGTTCGTTTTCAATTCACTCAATATTGTTAGTCTGAATACTAGGGGTTTGAGAAATCCTACAAAAAAGAAAGCTTTATTTTTATACTGTAAACACAGTAACGCAGATTTTGTCCTTCTTCAGGAAACTCATTCGGGTGAAAGTGATTTGAATTTTTGGAAAGCACAATGGGGAGAAATGGCCTATTTCAGTCATGGATCAAATCATTCTGCTGGTGTTTTGACACTTATTCACAAGTGTAAAGGTGACATTCTAGAATCCACATCTTCACAAGACGGCAGATGGGTCATAGTAACTGTTAAACTTGAAAATGCTATTTTCATCATCTGTAATGTATACGGACATAACTCACATGCTCCTAATAAGACCCTTTTTACCCAATTTACCAGGAAAGTACAGGATTTAAGCAACAAATACTCAGAGGCTTTTCTAATTATTTCAGGGGATTTTAATGAAACACCTGATGCATCTGCTGATCGTTTTCCTCCTAGAACGAGTCAAAACCCTCAAAATAGTTACATTATCATTACATTATGCAAGGATCTCTGTGTTGAGGATGCCTGGCGTTATTTCAATCCGGATGCTAAGGGTTATACCTGGACCAACAAAACTATGTCACTTAAATCTAGAATAGATTTATTCCTAATTTCCCCTTTTTTGTTACAATTTGTTATAGATGTAGATCATCATTTGGCTCCCTTTTCTGATCATCACTTGATTTCCCTGAATTTACAAGCTACTAAAAAATCCAGGTTGCTACAAGGGAGCAGAGCAGCAGCCTGGAATGGCATCAGCTCAGGAAAATGAGAATAACATCCTCTCGTTTCCGAGAGGTTTGCCATGTCCAGGGAGAGACCTCAGCTGACCACCTAGCTGAGCGAATGTTCAAGGGGTCTGGTATGCAGACCATGGAGATGAAGAGGGGGCTCGCCATGAAGCCAGTGGCTGTACAGGAGTACTTCACACTGAAGAATGTTAACTTCTTTCCGTGTGGCTTCGTAGTGCACCCAGATGCTCCGTGGTTAGGATCCTCTCCAGACGGCATCATATTTGATCCCAGTGTGAGACCACACTTTGGACTCTTAGAGGTCAAGTGCCCAAATGTTCCAAGTTATGTTGACTGCCCTTACCTGAAGATACAGAAGGGAGAGCTGAAGTTGAAGAGATCTCATGCTTCCTACTGGCAGGTGCAAGGTCAAATCCTTCTCACAGGTTGTAGCTGGTGTGACTTTGTCATCTGTGCACAGAAGGACATCCTAGTTGAAAGGATATATAAAGATCTACAGGTTTCAAAAACTATAAGAGAGAAGGTTGACCACATTTATTTTTACCACTACCTGCAGAAGTGTCTTATCTCGCACCTGAATGGATCCCCTGCATGGGTGCCAAGTTTAGTGGTTTTATGAAAAATAAGTATTGATGTTCTTGTGAAGAAATCTACAGTAGAATAGATTTGTTTAAAAATATATATATTTCAGCAAATGTTCAACAGTTCAGTTAATCAATTACACATCTCTGACATTGTATTCAATCTTGCATTCTGGCTATTCTGTGTTTACTTGATTTCTTTCCCCCACCCCTGTTACTCATTGCCTAATTAAAGCCAATACAAGCTCCACACAAACGATTGATACATGTCGTAGATAAACAAATGATTATTTTGCTGCTAGAAAATAAGCACATGTACATTTACACTGGCTTGGCCCATGCTCTGGACCGGATCAGAGACGGCACAGTCCATTGGCAGCGCACCTTGTTGTTCTTCATCCCCCTCAGTCGGAGCAGGAGGTTCAGTCTTCTTTCCCAAACACCAGGTCTCTTTTTAATGTGCCAGTTCCACGCAAAGACAGTAGGAACAAAACCTCTTTTTAGGTATTGTCGCCCCCCAATTTTTCCCCCAATTTTTCCCTCCCTCGACGAAATGTGTACTACACACATTTGTGTGTTTGGTGACTGCAAAGTTGTCAGACGTACTGCCACCAACCACCGTTTTCTGAGCTCTACATCGACCGGGAAACGATGGATTTGGAAGAAACTGAACACAGAGGCACTGAACAATGTTCATTAGCACCTCCTTCGCGGGGCTGTAATTTAAACGTAGTCATTGCGAACTATTTCAGTCAGAAATGCATCGATGATAGCTAGTAAGCTAATGATAAAAACAATAGCAGAACTCGCTCCGGAAGTCATCAACCCGATCGGAAGTAAATTAGAACGTTGGAGGCGGTATAATGCAGAGCCTATTGAAGAAATTAGAGAGCTCTGAATTCAATGAAAAAAGGGAAATCACCTGGCCCTGATGGCCTGTCAGTTGAATTCTATAGACAGTTTTGGGAGTTACTAGAAGACCCGATTTTCAATATGTTTCAAGATTGCATTAAAAATGGGGAAATGGTCTCCACTATGAAACAGGGCCTTATTTCATTGATTCCGAAGCCCGATAAAGACCCTTCTCTCATTGACAATTGGAGACCAATTACTTTATTAAATGTTGATGACAAATTGATTGCTCTGGTTTATGCCAAAAGATTAAAGAAAGGAATAGATACCATTATAAGTGAGACTCAAACAGGATTTATGAAGGGCCGTCACATAAACTCTAACATTCGTTTAGTCTTGGACCATATAGATTATTCAGATGCAATTGACTCAGATGCGGTTGTCCTATTTTTGGACTTCTATAAAGCCTTTGACACAATTGAACATGAATTTCTCTTTAGGTCTCTTAAACTTTTGGGATTTGGTGAAAATGTTATTAAAGTAATTCGCATGTTTTACAAAGATATAAAGAGTTCTGTGTTACTAATCCCTAATACTTCCAAAAGATTCAGTATCAACAGAAGTGTACGACAGGGAGGCACAATTTCGCAATTTTTACTCATTTTGGTTGTGGAACTTCTATCTCTAGATATTCTGAATAATGCAAATTTGTATGGCTTAACCATTTTAAACAAAGAAATCAAAATCTCCCAACTGGCTGATGATACTACTATTTTCTTAAGAGACAAAGACCAGGTCGCCCATGCTCTTAATACTATAACTGCATTTTCTATTGCATCAGGATTAATGCTGAATGTTTCTAAATGTGAAATCTTATGTTTATTTGACTCTGATGATAAAGAAATAGAAAATATTCCTGTAAAGGACTGTGTTAAACATTTAGGAATACATCTCTCAAAAAAACACTTAGACAACATTTGAATTTCTCTCCTAAAATTAAGAGAACTAAAAATATATTTAATAATTGGCTACAAAGGGATCTTTCTATACTTGGGAGAGTACTTCTGTCCAAGGCAGAGGGACTGTCTCGTTTTGTGTACCCCTCATTGTCGTCATGTGTAAATCCAGCTACTTGTAAAGAGATTAATAAGACCTTTCTTGACTTCATCTGGAAAAATAAGTCTCACAAACTAAAAAAATCTGTCCTTTCTAACAAAAGAGCTGAAGGCGGTCTAGAAGTGTTGGATTTTGTTGACATAAATAACACTGGTTGAAAAATGTTTTGATCAATACTGATTCAATATGGTATTTCATTCCAAATAATGTGTTTAATAAATTGGGAGGTCTTCAATTTTTACTGAAATGTAATTATATTCCTGAAAGATTACCTGCTAAATTAGGTTTCACCAACAAACTTTAATGGCCTGGAAAATATGTTTCCTGCACAATTTTTCCCCACATAAAGCTCTTTTGTGGAATAATTCAGACATAACTGTAAGGAATAAGTAATTGTTCTACCCCAGCTGGCATGAGAGGAATGTTAACTTTGTTCTTGATATTTTCGACAACAAGGGTAATATTCTCACATATGAACAATTTATAACATTGAAAGAGTTTCCAATACCTTTCAGATTGTTTATTTCTGTGATCAAAGCCGTTCCAAGTGGTCTAACTACACTTATGAAAACTCATCTTAATTTAGGGAATGATCACAAAGTTTATCCAGAACTCAGATTGGAAGGCATGGGCTTACTTGAGAGATCTTGTTGTAATAAATATATAAGACAAATTCTTCATTCACAAAACCAACTTACACCGAGAGGAATAAAAAAATAAAATACTGCAAAGTTACCTAGGTGCTAGAAGCACGGCTGCCCTATCTATGTGCGCCATTATCTGTTTCTGGAACATGCTTATTCCTGACATTGTCTGGGAAAATACATGGTTAAGGCCTTACAATTATTGTATACCAAACAAAGTTAAGGAAGTGCACTTCTAAATTTTACATAAGATATGTCCATGTAATTCTATGATATCCAAATTTGTGGCTATTGATAATATCTGCGTTTTCTACGAAAAAGGTGAGAATCTGTCTCACTTGTTCTTTGAATGTAAATTTGTCAGCATTTTGGGAAAACCTTGCAAAATACTTATTTACCATTATGAACACTGCCTATGTTTTTGACATGAATGATATAATATGTTACTATTGCAATGATAAAATTACACATTTTTCTGATTTAATTGAATTATCTTATTAAAACATTAACCCTAGTGAATAACAACAATAATAACATCTTCCTGAATTATTATAATAAGATCTTTTCAGAGTGAATACAATTGCACAAAAATAAAATATTTGTAGTATTATTTTATTGATCTTTTTTGTATGTTTGAGTATTTTCTTGTTAATACCTTTGTTTTGTTAGACATGTTTGATGTAGCAATGTAAGTAGATTTTTGTATTGTGAATAAAAAAAATAAAAAAGAAGAAAAAGACCTCGCAACAGTAACTAGGGGGCGCGGCTTGATATTGTCTCTATTATGACGTCACAAAGCATGCAGTTAAAAAATAGACTCTTGTGTATTTTGGTTCAGTCATCGATATGGATGTGTATGAAGAAGCAGGTGTACCGGAGTTTGGTTCTCCTTGGCCCACCATGACGATGCCCGACCAAGGAGTGATTGACCAATTTACCATTTTCTTCGCGCTTTTTCTTGGAGGACTAAAGGATGTAGGCCTGAGTACAAAACTAGACAAGGACATTTCCTGAACATAATGTGTGCCTGCTTGTATTGAAGTAGGCTAATAATGGTAGAAGTTTGAAGGGCTTGTGGCTGGTGTAGTCTATGGAGCTTAATGCAAATGTGAAATGGCTTTAGTTGAAAGAGTAGTTAAATAGCAGTGGTGGAAAAAGTACCCAATTATCATACATAAAAGTTAAGAAACCTTAATAGAAAATCAAGTAAAAGTGAAAGTCATCCAGTAAAATACTACTTAAATGAATGTTTTTGGTTTTAAATATACTTAAGTATCAAAAGTAAATGTAGCCTATAAATCATTTCAAATTGTATGTATTAACAAAACCAGAAGGCACAATTTTCTTGTTGTTTTATTTTACGGATAGCCAGGAGCACACTCCAACAGTTTTACAAACAAAGTGTATGTGTTTTGTGAGTCCGCCATCAGAGGCAGTAGGGATGACCAGGGCTGTTCTCTTGATAAGTGCATGAGTTGGACAATTTTCCTGTCCTGCTAAGCATTCAAAATGTAACAAGTACTTTTGGGTGTCAGGGAAAATGTATGAAATAAAAAGTACATTATTTAGGGCCTCCCCATAGGCGCAGCGATCTAAGACACTGCATCGCAGTGTTGCGGCATCTCTACAGCCTGGGGTTCGATACCAGGCTGTGTCATTACCGGCCATGACCGGGAGTCCCATTGGGCGGTGCACAATTGGCCCAGCGGGTTAGGGCAGGGTTTTGGGGAGGCTTTACTTGGCACATCTCGCTATAGTGGTGGGCCCGGGCACCTGCAGGCTGACTTCGGTTGTCAGTTGAATAGTGTTTCCTCCAACACGTTGGTGCAGCTAAAAAGTAAAAGTACTTTAAAGTACTACTTGAGTAGTTTTTGGGGGGATTTGTACATTTTTAAAGTACTTTACACCACTGGTAAATAGTACCCACAGAGATCCTTTATGGTAATCTACCTTTCTACCTCACTGACAGTCCATTCCATCTGATGTGAATTCCATAATAAATGGTAATGTGACATTTGTTTGTTTGTCCAGTTTCTCTTCTCTCTAGAAGAGGAATGGTTTGGAGCAACCCATCCTGGAGTGGGATGGGAGCTCACTCTCCCTGCTGCCCTGATTTTCTTTGGTGTTATATTCCTATGGAGGACCGTCCTTGCGGTAAACCTTTTGTATTATTACCATGTTACAACAACTTTCATACACTTCAACTTCCTATGGAAATGAAAGGAATTGAGGGAAAGGCTCATTTTGCAGTTTGATTGATCTTCTAATGATGTATGATGTAGTCCATGTTTGAACGTTGTTCTCATTACCTTGTCTCTGTTTCTTATAGATCAAAAGCAGGATACGTTTATGTGAGTTTTCCTACCTTTCATTAAGTAGCTCAGATGAGGAGACGCAAGCTTTTTTACTTACATTTTATACAGTAAATTTAGCTCCTTAGTCATGCCTGAACCAAGACTAATTTCATATTCCCCTCTGTATCTCCAGTGACTGAGACACAGCTAAACGTGAAACTCTCCCAGCTATCGAAAAAGAAATGTGACATAATGATTCAATTGTCTGAAATGGAGATACTGGTACGTTTCAGAAGCTAAGTCAGACCTGCGACATTCTGGACTTGAATAACATATACTTTTCCATGAACATTGTAACTTCTGTTCTAAATCTGGTTGGTTTTAGTTGAAGGACTATGACTCGCGGGTGCAAAGGTCGGGGGCATACCTGCAGTAACATATACTTTTCCATGATAATTGTAACTTCTGTTCTAAATCTGGTTGGTTTTAGTTGAAGGACTATGACGCGCCAGTGAAAAGGTTGCGGGCATGCCTGCAGTCCTCTCAGGAGGATAGTCAGGAGCTGGAGGTAAGCAGTCAGAGAACTCGGTGGTGGCATCTTTCTTACCTTACCAAATGAGGAGAGTTACAAACTACACACCAGTCAGAGTTATACTTAAACTACATCTTTAATAAGCTTTAAGCTTTAGCCTTTGACTTTCAACAAATCACTATCTATAATAAACCATTGAGAGTGACTACAGAAAAATACAAAGATGTTTTATAGCTAAGATACACCCCTCTCAACTTACATGACGAACCACAGATCTTAGGAACAGTTCACAAAGGTTAAGATTTGTATGAAAGATATCTATAAAACATAGCAAACAGTTACTGCTGTGCCAACCGTTCTCATTGTAAAGACCAGTATCTGGCCCCCTCCAACTCCAAACTGGAATCCGTCTCACCCTGGTACGGTATAGCACGAAAACATTACCTTTACTATCTGGAATGCTCTTTAGGCTTCATTACCCAAAGACATCGTAAATCTTCTCTGTCAGTGCTATCTCATAGAGGCCCATCCTCAGTGGAACACACACAATACTCTATTCTGTCGAATGTAACAACTATTATAATGTAATACAAGCATTATAACATCATCTTGCAATTTTCCACGACAACTCTTATTCTTAAACCCCTTTAACTAGTTTCCCTGCCCTCTACAGTGTATGACCAATGTGTCATCATGTCTAATAGACTGACATTGACTAATGTTTAGTTACTGGAAATGTATGGAGTTCTATAGGTGCAAAGTCAAATAACATCTGAAAATGTATTTGAACTATTAACTCACGGTCAAAGTATAGTCCATTTATCAATTTGTTTAATTGTCATGGTCAGACGTTTATCACACAGTTAACATTGAGCCCATCTCTTTTATCCCAAGGATATGAAGAAACAATGGGACATCAGAGCTGGAGAAATGGAGGCATTTCATCTACAGCTCCAGGAGCGTGTTGAACGCATACAGAAACTGAAAGCTGTTGTAAGTCCATTACTGCTCAATCAAACTCACTCGTTTGGTATGATGATAAAGAGCTATCTTAATGGGGTTTATGTTATGGCTCCCAACAGTGGGGACTGATGGAACCACTTAAAGAGCATCACGGTGGGGATGCCAGGATACCTAGTGCCACCAACACCCAATCTACCGGTGAGTAAATCACACAGTTTGATCAGCGTATAAAAAGTTTGCAAACTGTTTATCGACCTACTAAGCTTACTTGTCAGGATTGTTCGAGGGTAGAAGCATGCAGGGTTATCTACAACTAAATGTGCATTGATTTGTTGATCAAATAATCACCTTTGTTACAGATATCAAGAGTGAGGAAAACATTGAGATCGAGGTCACTGTGATGAAGGATGCAACCTTAGTAAGTTAATGTATAGTCTGTGTAAGCTAGGAGACATTTGGTTAAGTTTCTGAAATAAGTAGATGAAAAGAATGGGTGTGATTACATAAAGGACCCTCTTTTCAGTTTACCCCAAAACTGTAAATACTATAATATTTTACAATGGATCAGTAGTTTGCTGGCTCTAGCACTTAAAAATGCAGAATCTTCTACAGATCAAATCCACACTGGAGGAGGTGAACAAGGGTCTTCGGGGTAGGCTATGTTACAAACACACAACATATGTCCCACCAGCCAGAATCACTTTATTCTGTATTGATATTTTCTTTACTTTACATGTATGTCTGTTTACTTTGCAACAGACACAAATTGTCAGCTTGAAGAGAAGAATGCCGCTCTACATCAAAAACTCCACAGCACTGAGAAGATGTATAGACAGACTCTAAACGAGCTGTAAGTGGATTTTGATATTAGTTTGATCATATTAGGATTTGTTCTCATTCACATGACATGTACATTGGTGTTTGCCTTTTCACAGGACCAAAGCCCTGATTCAAGGCAAACATGAGGAAAAGCAACATGTAAGTAAGCCTAAGACAGCCTGCCAAATACTGATCCATAACCGCTCAATAGTAAGCTAAACTACGAAGTACTTAAACCAAACCATAAGCTCCAGTATCAACACAGGTATTGGGTCACATGTGAAAGGATGTCTTTGCACACATTTCTAATGCAATTTTTGTTTTCTCCTCAGATTGACACGCTACAAGATAAAATCCAGACCATATCTGTAAGGAGATCATTCACTTTAAAGTTAGCTACTGTAGTTGCACGAATGTGTTATTAGCTACGTTTTGCTAGTTACTCTGTGTCTTGCTGTACACTAAGATATACAGTGCTGCTTGAATGTATGTGAATCCTACAGGGCTGCTCATTATTTTGCTGTAAAATAAACATATAAAATCCTTATCTAAACCCCAAGTCGTAATAAAAACATTCCAAGTAAGTGACAGAAACCAAAAAAATATGATATATTTTCATTGTTTATTTAACAAAAGAGGTTTATTTAACAGAAACTCAGATTTGATGTGTGCAAAAATATATGAACTCCTTCAGTCAATAGCTTGTGGCACCTCCATTAGCAGCGATAACTTGGAGTAAACGTCTCCTATAGCCAGTAATCCGTTTCTGACATCTGTTTTGAGGGATTTTTGCCCACTCCTCCTTACAGAACTCAGCCAATTGAGTGAGGTTTGAGGGGTGTCTGGCATGAACTGCCTGCTTCAGGTCCTGCCACAGCATCTCGATTGGATTTAGATCAGGACTTTGACTTGGCCAATCCAAAACACACATCTTCTTTCTCGTGAGCCAGTTTTGCTTGATGCATCTTCTTTGGTAGTTTTGCTTGAATGCTTTGGGTCGTTGTCTTGTTGGAAGCACCATTTTCGTCCCAGCTTTAGCTCGTTGACTGATGGCCTGACGTTCTGTTCAAGAATCTCCTGGTATACCTCAGAATCCATGGTTCCCTTAATGATGTGGAGTCATCCAGATCCAGAGGAGGAAAAGCAGCCCCAGATCTTGACATTCCCACCACCATGCTTGACTGTTGGGATAAAGTTATTTTGGTGGTAGGCAGTGTTGGGTTTTCGCCAAACATAGCGGTGTTGATTGTGACCAAAAAGGTCAAGTTTTTTTATTTTTATTAATTGGTCCAGAGAATGGACTTCCAGAAACATTCAGGTTTGTACAGGTGGTCTCTGGCAAAGTTAAGACGGGCAGTTTGGTTCTTTTTTGACAGCAGATGCTTCTTCCTAGCAACCCCCCCATGAATGGCATTTGGATTCAGTGTTCTTCTTATTGTTGAAGCATGCACAGTTACTTGAGATGCAAAAAGGGAGGTCTGCAAATCTCTACATGTTATGTTTGGGTTTGCTTTTACCTGATTTATTATTGTTTTGTGGCTCTTGGGGATATTTTGGAAGGGCGTCCACTTCCAGGCCAAGTTGCTGTCATGTTAAATGCTCTCCATTTGTAAATGATTTGCCTCACAGTGGACTGAGCTCAAATCTTTTTAAGATGATTTTATAGCCTTCTCCCAGACTGATGTGCTCTCACTACCCTCGTCCTGATGTCTTCTGAAATCTCCTTTCCTCTTGGCATGGTGTGCTTTGTATTCACCTGGATGGGTAACACCAAACTGAGCAGGTTTCTTATCTCTATTATCATAGTCCCGCCCAAACTCTGTCCTAACGATCTCTCCTTTTATTGGTTCATTTGGTACCCAATTATTTACCACCTTATTCTACATACCTACTGATTTAACCAATGCAACTTGGGGTTCACTTATTTTTGCACCTGCACTCATTTCTTTAAAAACAAAAAAACAAAAAAGTATACTACACGCATGATTTCTTCTACACCAACATATAGTATTGTCAAATATAAACCTGTTGTCAGATCAAAAATACTGATTCTGATTAAATTAAGATTTGATGGTAAATACTAAAATAATCTGTAATTGAACAAGGGGATCACATACTTTCAAGTAGTACTGTAATTCATTTATTGTCTTTAGCTGAAAGCCTCTGCTGCCGAGCATGATCTGGCCATGGAGAAGAATGAGACAGCGCTACTCCGCCAGAGGTGAGTCCAACAGTCAATGAATTCTATTGAAATAGATTAGTGTCGGAGGCATGTCGAGTACTAAAACTCGACTCTGGACCGTGCATGCTGCCACGGTTTCGGGGGGTTCGAGTCACTACTCGGCGTCTGTCCGTGTTCTTCCTCTCTGTCTTCATCCACATACCTGTCTCCCTAGACTCTACTTCCTACTACAGCAGGAGATCGGTCTCCTTTAAAAAAAATGAAAGAAAAACTGATTATTGATGAGTGTACATCTGAATTGATCCTATAGAAAGGAATTTCATCCCATCCTTAACCCTAAAACGTCATTTACATTCTATGACACTAAAAGCTACAACCACAACCCCTTTTTGTGGTCAGTTGAGTGCTTATGCCACGCT
>NC_092106.1:3431895-3447856 GCF_045679555.1 Salvelinus alpinus | reverse complement strand
GAAAGAGAATGCCAGGCATGTTCTTCTTCTCTGATTGTCTATCGCGCACCGTTCTGCGTAGACTCCGGTCCTGGACGAGACAGATGTTTTTATTAGGTTTTATTTAATACTGTGCCTATTAATTGTCCAAACACACGGCTGCTTTCCCACTCTATAGTTCTATCGAATTTGTACAAATTCCTTACTTTACATAATTCCCAAACACTCTAAGAATTTATGAAAATGTGACCATATCTAAGTGCTCGCTTGTCAGAAAATGAAAAAAAGTACGAAAAAGTAATATTCTTCCTGGGGGGTGTATATGAACACATTTTAATAAGATTTCCATGTTGCTAAAATTCTTTCAGTTCCACTTTAAGGGAGGAATTCCTCTCACAAACACACACATGTAATGCTATGAGTAAATGGACCGTAACGTTTTAAATCATTTGGAGAGCTAATAATGCAGCTCCCAATTGCATTGTGTACTCTATGTAGGCTAGCTATAATGTATGTCACGTAGGATTCTGAGCATACAGTTCATGTAAACTGTTACCCAACTATCTCAACGAGTGTGAGTGTCTTCTACCGCTTTATAATACTGCTGTAGAAAATAGAAAAACTCCATCGACTTTTAAAGACTTGATAATTGGTTAGCATTGTTGTGTGATTCAGATTTACACCATATAGCAGGGTAATCTGTCATCGATTCATCCATTCTGTTCATCATTATCACCATTCTCCAGCTTACTACGGCAGAAAACACAACGTCTATAGAAAATAACAAATAACCTCAATGGACAGTTCTTGGAAATGTGGATCCGGCTCATTAAAGAAAAGGTGCCTTTATTCTTGGCCTTTAGCTAACAACAGTACTGACAGTGCATAGCGATCCACTCCAGTGCGTTGGACGAGCACCCAGAGACTTTATCGAAGAAACTAGGCAAGAAATCCTCAAGAGCATGATGGAGGATTGTGTGGGATGGAATTCAATTGGATTCACTTTCACACCAGTGTAGCCTGCTAGCGTACAGTAATAGTCTCTCCTGAGCCTTGTTCTGACCAAGAGTTCGCACCGCCATCATGGCACATCACAGTTACACATCACATTTCACTGACGACAGCGCTGTTTAAACCTTTAGTGGGATGTAGGCTGACATGCAGTTGTCCGCTCCTCCAGAATATAAACTAGGAGTGTTGCTCAGGTATAGCAACACTAGCTCACAGTAGTCTTGGGTTGTTTCCATTCCAGGTCTTGTTAGAACAGTCATTGTATTTCAAAGCGGCTGGGTCAAGTAGGGTCACCCAGGCAACAACAAACGGTGACATTTTGTTTTGAGGACATGCATGCGCGCACACGCACACACACACACACACACACACACACACACACACACACACACACACACACACACACACACACACACACACACACACACACACACACAGTAATAATGTAGTGAAAAACACCCAGTTGGTGGACCATTAGCTATTACCAGATAGTGTATGGGTGATTAGCCTAGCATGGAGAGTATCAGTCAAGCAGAACTACAGCCCGGTGGAGCTGGCTGATAATGACCCTGCGCTGAGCTCCCGCCCTCCGTCACGGACCCCTGGGATCAGCCTCTCCATTTAGTCAGACAGCAGGAACATGGCTAGCAAAGCCTGTAATTCAGCCCTCACCTTTCTGCCTCTCCATCTCTCTCTCTCAGGGGGTTGTTCATCGAGGCGGTGTCCCAATTGACACCCTATTCTAGTCGCTGCCGTGCAACACGATTGCATTTTGAAACATTTCTACGATTTGACTGTAGTCCACAGTTTGCCTTTGTTACTATTATACGTGTTGCTAGAGCTACATAGCTACATAGGTACCTGGATCCTGAATTAATTTCTGATTAATGTAATCCCCCTGCTTTTAATTGGCAAAGCAGGCGCCGAGATAAAGTGTTAAGGGTGATGACACCGGTGGCATGCAAAAGTAATGTCACGCAATTATGCATACAGCTCCTGTGGCTTGCATGGTGAATTATTCAGTCAGGTTGATAAAGATTAACACGTATGCACACATTACACACACACACACACACACACACACACACACACACACACACACACACAGTAACTATCACGCCTACACCTAACTAAGGACTTCAGCCACCCAAGTCACAGTTTTTTCACTCTGCTACCATCCAGCAGACAGCGATGGTACAAGTCCATCAAAGCCGGGACCGAGAGACTGAAAAACTGTTTCTATCTCCAGGCCATCAGACTGTTGAACAGCCACCACTAGCCAGCTACCTGCCCAGGACTCTGCCCTGCACCTTGATATTAATGTATATAGAGTCATTGAATGCGGCCACCTCCTATTCTGTATATATACAGTTGTTTACTCACTGTGTGTATGTATATACTGTTTTCTCAGCATAGCTCATCCTAATATACCTACTACTGTACATACTATTTTCCTTCAAAATTATATACCATATTTACATTTTAGTCATTTAGCAGACACTGTTATCCAGAGCAACTTACAGTTAGTGCATTCATCTTAAGATCACTAGGAAGGGACAACCACATATCACAGGCATAGAAAGCAAGGGAGGGGGGGTGAAGTGCAAGTGCTAGTTCTATTTTTTTTTTAGATGGGCAGGGACTCTGCTGTCCTAGCTTCAAGGGGAAGCTGGCTCCACTATAGGGGTGCCAGGACAGAGAAGAGGTTGGACTGGGGCTGAGCGGGAGCTGCACTTCCTGTAGCGGTGGGAGGGTCAAGAGACCTGAGGTGGCAGAACGTGAGTCCTCAGGTTGGGGCGTAGGGTTTGATCATAGCCTGAAGGTAGGGAAGGGCAGTTTCTCTTGCTGTTCCGTAGGTAAGCACCATGGTTTTGTAGTGGATACAAGCTTTGTGAGCCAGTGGAGTGTGGGGAGGAGTGGGGTAACATGACAGAACGTGGGAAGGTTGAAAACCAGGCGGGCTGCAGCGTTCTGGATAATTTGCAGGGGTTTGATGGCACAAGCGGGGAGCCTAGCCAACAGCGAGTTGCAGTAATCCAGACGATGAAGGACAAGTGCCTGGATTAGGACCTGCGTCACTTCCTGTGTGAGGTAGGGTCGTAGAGCATGAACCTGCAGGAGTGAGTCACTGCTTTGATGTTTGCAGAGAGCGATGTTGTCCAGGGTCAAGCAAAGGTTCTTTGCACTCTGGGAGGGCGACACTGTGGAGTTGTCAACCATGATGGAGACGTCTTTGAGCGGGCAGGCCTTTCCTGGGAGTAAGAGCAGTTCCGTCAGTGATGCGTGTCGCCACCTGTGTGTCAGAAAGGGGGAAGGTGAAAAGTAGTTGATGGAGCAGAGTGACTTGGTGTACAGTGCATTCGGAAAGTATTCAGACATCTTGAATTTTCCCACATTTTGTTACGTTACAGTCTTATTCTAAAATAGATTCAATTGTTTTTTCCCCCTCATCAATCTACACACACTACCCCATAATGACAAAGCAAAAACAGGTTTAGACATTTTTGCTATTTTACTACAAATTTAAAACTGAAACATCACATTTACATACGTATTCAGACCCTTTACTCAGTACTTTGTTGAAGCACCTTTGGCAGCCTTTACAGCCTCGAGTATTCTCGGGTTTGACGCTACAAGCTTGGCACACCTGTATTTGGGGAGTTTCTTCCATTCTTCTCTGCAGATGCTCTCAAGCTCTGTCAGGTTGTATGGGGAGCGTTGCTGCACAGCTATTTTCAGGTCTCTCCAGAGATGTTCGATCGGGTTCATGTCCAGGCTGTAGCTGGGCGACTCAAGGACATTCAGAGACTTGTGCCGAAGCCACTCCTGCATTGTCTTGGTTGTGTACTTAGGGTCGTTGTCTTGTTGGAAGGTGAAGGTTTTCATCAATGATCACTCTGTACTTTGCTCCGTACATCTTACACTCGATGCTTACCAGTCTCCAAGTCCCTGCCCCTGAAAAACATCCACACAGCATGATGCTGTCACCACCATGCTTCACCGTAGGGATGGTGCCAGGTTTCCTCCAGATGTGACGCTTGGCATTCAGGCCAAAGAGTTCAATCTTGGTTTCATCAGACCAGAGAATCTTGTTTCTCATGGTCTGAGAGTCATTAGGTGCCTGTTGGCAAACTCCAAGCAGGCTGTCATGTGCCTTTTACTGAAGAGTGACTTCCGTCTGGCCACTCTACCATAAAGGCCTGGTTGGTGGAGTGCTGCAGAGATGTTTGTCCTTCTGGAAGGTTCTCCCATCTCCACAGAGGAACTCTAGAGCTTTGTCAGAGTGACCATCGGGTTCTTGGTCACCTCCCTGACCAAGGCCCTTCTCCCCAGATTGCTCAGTTTGGCTTGGCGGCCAGCTCTAGGAAGAGTCTTGGGGGTTCCAAACTTCTTCCATTTAAGAATGATGAAGGCCACTGTGTTCTTGGGGACCTTCAATGTGGCAGAAATATTTTGGTACCTTCCCCAGATCTGTGCCTCACCACAATCCTGTCTCGGAGCTCTACGGACAATTCCTCATGGCTTGGTTGTTGCTCTGACATACACTGTCAACTGTGAAAAAGGTCAAGGTGTAGGGTAGTTCTGTGTGAGTGAGTCCAGCGGACTCAATAGGCTGAGTGAATAAGTTATTTTTACATTCTGGATCCTTATATTCTGGATTCTGACACATACTGACTATATTATACACTATATATGCAAAAGTATATGGACATCACTTCATATTAGTGGAGTCGGCTATTTCAGCCACACCCGTTGCTGACAGGTGTATAACATCGAGCACACAGTCATGCAATCTCCATAGACAAACATTTGCAGTAGAATGGTCTTACTGAAGCTCAGTGACTCTCAACGTGGCACCGTCATAGAATGACACCATTCCAACAAGTCAGTTCACAAACGTTCTACCCTGCTAGAGCTGCCCTGGTCAACTCTAAGTTGTGTTATTGTGACGTGGAAATGTCTAGTAGCAACACCAGCTCAGCCTCGAAGTGGTAGGCCACACAAGCTCACAGAATGGGACCGTCAAGTACTGAAGCATGTAAATATTGTCTATCCTCGGTTGCAACACTGACTACCGAGTTCCAAACTGCCTCTGGAAGCAACGTCGACGGGAGCTTCATGAAAAGGGGTTTCCATGGCCGTGCAGCCACACACAAGCTTAAGATTACCATTCGCAATGCCAAGTGTTGTTTAAAGGGGTGTAAATGTTGTCGTCATTGGACTCTGGAGCACTGGAGATGCGTTCTCTAGAGTGATGAATCCCGCTTCAACATATGGCAGTCCGACGGGCGAATCTGGGTTTGGCGGATGCCAGGAGAACGCTACCTGCCTCAATGCATAGCGCCAACTGTAAAGTTTGGTGGAGGAGGAATAATGGTCTGGGGCTGTTTTTCATATTTCAGGTTAGGCCCTTTAGTTCCAGTGAAGGGAAATCTTAATGCTACAGCATACAATGACATTCTAGACAATTCTGTGCTTTCAACTTTGTGGCAACAGTTTGGGGAAGGCCCTTTCCTTTCATGGCATTGCCAAACGCACAAAGCGAGGTCCATACAGAAATGGTTTGTCGAGATCGGTGTGGAAGAATTTGACTCAACCCCATCGAACACCTTTGGGATGAATTGGAATTTATTTATTTTTTTGTTTGTTTCCTGGGTTTTTAATCAGAGGCTCAACCACACACAAACAGGTACACACGCACACACACACACATTCTGTCGTGAACCATGGGATGGATGTAACTCTCACCCCCACCGAGTTACAACGGGTTCTGGAATGGAGAGAGCAGGAGGCCAAGATGACGGAGAGTCGACGGGACGGGAAAAGGAAGGGAGAGAGCTGAGAGACGCTGCAACCGGCAGAAGAAGGTCAGAGGCAGCCCCCAGTCTGTCCACATCAGCACCATCATCACCAAAGATAGCGATAGCAGAGTTAGACACTGAGCCTGGAAAAGCACCAGAGGAAGTGGCCGAGTGACTGGCCATTCAACACGAGCTTCATCCCACACCCCTTCCTCTGACGTCCTGCTGGAGGTCGATAAGTGCAACGAAGAATGGGACGTGGGGGGGGAGTGATATCCAGATGTAACCGGTCTCAAGGGAATGATTGTGTAATGTTTTGTACAATGTGAGCACTACGTAACCAGAGGAGTACTGATTGTATAAGGGGAAATTCCAGTATTATATGAACCTGATGTAACTGGGTTGTGGGGAGGAGTGTATAAGGTAGGCTTGACAGTATATAAGTAATTGTTTGTAAGTCAGGAGGGTTCGTTCATTCAATTCACTTTAGCGTCTTTGCAGACAGCCTGTTTCTAAAACACCTCTCTTTTTTGGGGCATTTTTGCTATAGCTTTTCTGCTGTTTTTAGCTGTTGAGATCGGAGCCTGTTAATTTTTTTTAAGACATCAGTTAGAGGTAAGCCTCTGCTCTTAACCCACATAGGCAGGGTCATATCATTTGTATTTTTCTTTAGCAGGAACGGGATTGGGTTTCCTCGAGGTCGGGAGCTAGAGTAGTCAAAGGATAAGTAGGCTCAATGTAAAGGGCTTTGCTTGAATAAATACAGGCAGTGTATTTCCCCTCGAGGGGCGACCGACCGAAATAGACCACAGTGTTTCCTCTCTTTGTTACCGGGTTGGGTCCATGCTTGGGGGTTTGTATGAGAAATGTCTTAGGATGTTAGGCTAAGACATGACATAGTGACTATACCTCTTCCGTCTCATGGGACACTAGGTCCCATTACGGTGACTAACTCCAGGTCCACAGGTGACGTGGGTGTAAAACTAAGGTATATATTTTATAATAACAGTTTCCAAGTAGAGAAAGTATACTCACCATCAAGTTCCCCTGGTCTTATAGCCCTAGGAAAGCCTGACGAACTACGGGTCGCCCTATCCTCCGAGTCGACGTCCCGCTGAGTGGTTTTAAATAAAAAAAGGTTTATTCCACTCCAGCTGTGGCTGGTATCAGCGGGTTGCCGGGATCGGGACTGGGCTGGAAGGGCAACGCCCGCAGTTAATAGGCCTGAAGCAGGGGTAACCCAGTTTACCTCATTAATCTTAAGGGAGAGGCGTGAGTCGGGCAAGACATTTTTGGCATTCCCGCATGGGCTTGATAAAAAGAGCCTTGGGTGGGCAAGACTAATGTCACGCCCTGACCATAGAGAGCCTTTTTATTCTCTATTTCGGTTAGGTCGGGTTGTGACTAGGGTGGGTAATCTAGGTTGTTTTATTTCTATGTTGGCCTGGTATGGTTCCCAATCAGAGGCAGCTGTTGTCAGGTTTTGGCCAAGACTGTTTCGGGTTTTGGTCACTAGATATCCCCATTGCACCTTTTTTGTACCTTTTGTTTTTCTTGCTCTAATTATTGTTTGCACCTGTAGGTCATTCCCTTGTTAGTATTTAAACCCTGTGTGTTCCTCAGTTCCTTGCTCAGTGTTTGTAAGTTAGCACCCAGCCCCAGCCCAAGCCTTGTTTTTTATAGATATTTCTCTTGTTGGATTTTCCAGAGGTTCTCTGGTTAGTTCTTGTGTTTTATTTGAGTAGTCTTTTGAGGTTTGTTTTTTCCCTGCTGTTTTTTACCACTTTGTGGAGGTTCTTTTGTATTTTGGAGGATTTCCATTTTTGTGCCTCTTGGCTTTATTTTTGGACATTGTGGATTTAGTTTCTTTGCCTGAAGATTTTGTTCTTTAATTAAACCACCATCTCAAGTACTGCTGTGTCTGCCTCATCTTCTGGGTTCTGACGATATTTAGTGACTGTTTCTCGCACCGGGTCCTGACAGCTGTTTGGCGTTGTCTCTCATTGGGGATCATATTTAGGCAGCCATTTTATGTGTTTATGTGTAGTTGCCTGTGAGCACTCCATAGCTTTACGTATAGTTTGCTTTTTTAAATTGTTTTGTGCGTTTCACGTCAATAAAGTATGTGGAACCCATATCACGCTGCGCTTTGGTCCGGATGTTCTAATGACGATCGTGACAACTAAAGGGTTAGTCTTGAAAAAGCCCATGATTAAACAACTTCGGGGACAGTCGACAGCCCACAGGTAAGAGAACATAGGGGTAATTGAATCATGGCCAAAGTTCTGTCCAACAACTTTGTGTTACTTCCCCCCAGGGAACAAGGTCAAGTGTGAATGAAAGGGTTAAAACAAAGAGTGGTGTGACTGAGCTGGTATGGGAGAAACAAAGGTTATCAATCAATCAATCAATCAATTTTATTTTATATAGCCCTTCGTACATCAGCTAATATCTCGAAGTGCTGTACAGACACCCAGCCTAAAACCCCAAACAGCTAGTAATGCAGGTGTAGAAGCACGGTGGCTAGGAAAAACTCCCTAGAAAGGCCAAAACCTAGGAAGAAACCTAGAGAGGAACCAGGCTATGAGGGGTGGCCAGTCCTCTTCTGGCTGTGCCGGGTGGAGATTATAACAGAACTATGCCAAGATGTTCAAAAATGTTCATAAGTGACAAGCATGGTCAAATAATAATCATGAATAATTTTCAGTTGGCTTTTCATAGCCGATCATCAAGAGTTGAAAAACAACAGGTCTGGGACAGGTGGCGGTTCCATAACCGCAGGCAGAACAGCTGAAACTGGAATAGCAGCAAGGCCAGGCGGACTGGGGACAGCAAGGAGTCACCACGGGCGGCAGTCCCGACGCATGGTCCTAGGGCCCAGGTCCTCCGAGAGAAAGAAAGAGAGAAGGAGAAAATTAGAGAGAGCCAAGATTTTCAAAATTTCCATAAATGACAAGCATGGTCAAATAATAATCAGGAATAAATCTCAGTTGGCTTTTCATAGCCGATCATTAAGAGTTGAAAACAGCAGGTCTGGGACAGGTAGGGGTTCCATGACCGCAGGCAGAACAGTTGAAACTGGGATAGCAGCAAGGCCAGGCGGACTGGGGACAGCAAGGAGTCACCACGGCCGGTAGTCCCGACGTATGGTCCTAGGGCTCAGGTCCTCCGAGAGAAAGAAAGAGAGAAGGAGAAAATTAGAGAGAGCCAAGATTTTCAAAATGTTCATAAATGACAAGCATGGTCAAATAATAATCAGGAATAAATCTCAGTTGGCTTTTCATAGCCGATCATTAAGAGTTGAAAACAGCAGGTCTGGGACAGGTAGGGGTTCCGTAACCACAGGCAGAACAGTTGAAACTGGAATAGCAGCAAGGCCAGGCGGACTGGGGACAGCAAGGTGTCATCATGCCCGGTAGTCCTGACGTATGGTCCTAGGGCTCAGGTTCTCAGAGAGAAAGAGAGAACGAGAGAATTAGAGAGAGCATACTTAAATTCACACAGGACACTGGATAAGACAGGAGAAGTACTCCAGGTAACCAACTGACCCTAGCCCCCCGACACAAACTACTGCAGCATAAATACTGGAGGCTGAGACAGGAGCGGTCAGGAGACACTGTGGCCCCATCCGAAGAAACCCCCGGACAGGGCCAAATAGGAAGGATATAACCCCACCCACTTTGCCAAAGCACAGCCCCCGCACCACTAGAGGGAAATCCTCAACCACCAACTTACAATCCTGAGACAAGGCCGAGTATAGCCCACAAAGGTCTCCACCACAGCACAAACCAAGGGGGGGCGCCAACCCAGACAGGAAGATCACGTCAGTAACTCAACCCACTCAAGTGACGCACCCCTCCTAGGGACGGCATGAAAGAGCACCAGCAAGCCAGTGACTCAGCCCCTGTAACAGGGTTAGAGGCAGAGAATCCCAGTGGAGAGAGGGGAACCGGCCTGGCAGAGACAGCAAGGGCGGTTCGTTGCTCCAGAGCCTTTCCGTTCACCTTCACACTCCTGGGCCAGGCTACACTCAATCATATGACCTACTGAAGAGATAAGTCTTCAGTAAAGACTTAAAGGTTGAGACCGAGTCTGCGTCTCTCACATGGGTAGGCAGACTGTTCCATAAAAATGGAGATCTATAGGAGAAAGCCCTGCCTCCCGCTGTTTGCTTAGAAATTCTAGGGACAATTAGGAGGCCTGCGTCTTGTGACCGTAGCGTACGTATTGGTATGTACGGCAGGACCAACTCGGAAAGATAGGTAGGAGCAAGCCCATGTAACGCTTTATAGGTTAACAGTAAAACCTTGAAATCAGCCCTTGCCTTAACAGGAAGCCAGTGTAGGGAAGCTAGCACTGGAGTAATATGATCAAATTTCTTGGTTCTAGTCAGGATTCTAGCAGCCGTATTTAGCACTAACTGAAGTTTATTTAGTGCTTTATCCGGGTAGCCGGAAAGTAGAGCATTGCAGTAGTCTAACCTAGAAGTAACAAATGCATGGATTAATTTTTCTGCATCATTTTTGGACAGAAAATTTCTGATTTTTGCAATGTTATGTAGATGGAAAAAAGCTGTCCTTGAAACAGTCTTGATATGTTCGTCAAAAGAGAGATCAGGGTCAAGAGTAACGCCGAGGTCCTTCACAGTTTTATTTGAGACGACTTTACAACCATCAAGATGAATTGTCAGATTTAACAGAAGATCTCTTTGTTTCTTGGGACCTAGAACAAGCATCTCTGTTTTGTCCGAGTTTAAAAGTAGAAAGTTTTCAGCCATCCACTTCCTTATGTCTGAAACACAGGCTTCTAGCGAGGGCAATTTTGGGGCTTCACCATGTTTCATTGAAATGTACAGCTGTGTGTCATCCGCATAGCAGTGAAAGTTAACATTATGTTTTCGAATAACATCCCCAAGAGGTAAAATATATAGTGAAAACAATAGTGGTCCTAAAACGGAACCTTGAGGAACACCGAAATGTACAGTTGATTTGTCAGAGGACAGACCATTCACAGAGACAAACTGATATCTTTCCGACAGGTAAGATCTAAACCAGGCCAGAACTTGTCCGTGTAGACCAATTTGGGTTTCCAGTCTCTCCAAAAGAATGTGGTGATCGATGGTGTCAAAGGCAGCACTAAGGTCTAGTAGCACGAGGACAGATGCAGAGCCTCGGTCTGACGCCATTAAAAGGTCATTTACCACCTTCACAAGTGCAGTCTCAGTGCTATGATGGGGTCTAAAACCAGACTGAAGCATTTCGTATACATTATTTGTCTTCAGAAAGGCAGTGAGTTGCTGCGCAACAGCTTTTTCTAAAATCTTTGAGAGGAATGGAAGATTCGATATAGGCCGATAGTTTTTTATATTTTCCGGGTCAAGGTTTGGCTTTTTCAAGAGAGGCTTTATCACTGCCACTTTTAGTGAGTTTGGTACACATCCGGTGGATAGAGAGCTGTTTATTATGTTCAACATAGGAGGGCCAAGCACAGGAAGCAGCTCCTTCAGCAGTTTAGTAGGAATAGGATCCAGTATGCAGCTTGAAGGTTTAGAGGCCATGATTCTTTTCATCATTGTGTCAAGAGATATAGTACTAAAACACTTAAGTGTCTCTCCCGATCCCAGGCCCTCGCAGAGCTGTGCAGATCCAGGACAGCTAAGCCCTGGAGGAATACGCAGATTCAAAGAGGAGTCCGTAATTTGCTTTCTAATGGTCATGATCTTTTCCTCAAAGAAGTTCATGAATTTATTACTGCTGAAGTGAAAGCCATCCTCTCTTGGGGAATGCTGCTTTTTAGTTAGTTTCGCAACAGTATCAAAAATAAATTTTGGATTGTTCTTATTTTCCTCGATTAAGTTGGAAAAGTAGGATGAGCGAGCAGCAGTGAGGGCTCTTCGGTACTGCACGGTACTGTCTTTCCAAGCTAGTCGGAAGACTTCCAGCTTGGTGTGGCGCCATTTCCGTTCCAATTTCCTGGAAGCTTGCTTCAAAGCTCGGGTATTTTCTGTATACCAGGGAGCTAGTTTCTTATGACAAATGTTTTTCGTTTTTAGGGGTGCAACTGCATCTAGGGTATTGCGCAAGGTTAAATTGAGTTCCTCAGTTAGGTGGTTAACCTTTCTAGAACCTCAACCCCGGATCCGGGATCACCCCCCACCCCCCACACACTGATTAGCATAGATAGCATAGCTTCAGAAGTAGATAGTAGCATCTAAATATCATTAAATCACAAGTCCAAGACACCAGATGAAAGATACAGATCTTGTGAATAAAGCCACCATTTCAGATTTTTAAAATGTTTTACAGGGAAGACAAAATATGTAAATCTATTAGCTAAACACGTTAGCAAAATACACCACTATTCTAACTCCATCAGTTTCTTACTCCTTCAGGTGCTATCACCAATTCGGCTCAACTAAGATATTGATATCCACTAACCAAGAAAAAACCTCTTCAGATGACAGTCTGATAACATATTCATGGTATAGGATAGTTTTTGTTAGAAAAAAGTGCATATTTCAGGTAGAAATCACAGTTTACAATTGCACCGACCATCGCAAATCGACTAGAATTACTAGATAGAGCAACGTGTATGACCAATTTACTCATCATAAAACATTTCATAAGAATAGACAAAGCATAGCAATGGAAAGACCCAGATCTTGTGATTCCAGACAATATTTCAGATTTTCTAAGCGTTTTACAGCGAAAACACAATAAATCGATAAGTTAGCATACTACATGTGAAAACGTTACCAGAGCATCGATTCCAGCCAAAGAGCGCTATAACGTAATCACCGCCAAAAGATATTAATTTTTTCACTAACCTTCTCAGAATTCTTCCGATGACACTCCTGTAACATCATTTTACAACATACATATACAGTTTGTTCGAAAAGGTGCATATTTAGCCATACAAAACCGTGGTTACACAATAAAAATACTAGGAAATCAAGCCTCAATATGTCTGACGTCATCTATCAGAGTGATCTAGTTTAATTAAAAGCTAATCATATACTTGACTAAAAAATACAGGGTTGACAGGAATCGAAAGACAAATTAGTTCTTAATGCAACCGCTGATTTACATTTTTAAAATTATCCTTACTTTTCAATACAGGGTTGGCCAAGTGAAGCTATACCAAACAAAATGGCGATGTATGCGTTTAAAATATTTCGACAGAAACACGGTTTATCATATTAAATATTGCTTACTTTGAGCTGATCTTCCATCATATTCTTGGGCAATGTATCCTTTCTATGTTATAAACGTCTTTTGGTCGATAGATGTCCTCTGTCCTTCGAAATGTCCACTAACAACGACCGAGACCGCGAAACGTTCCCAAAGCTAGAAAGTGCACGACAAATAAATTCCTCAGAATCGCACTAAACGGATATAAATTGCTATAAAACGGTTAAAATTAACTACATTCTGATGTTTTTAACAACTATAACGACTGAAAACATGACCGGAGAAATATAGCTGGTTAGAAAACGATTTGGAACGAGGCAGGTCCGATGGCCTTCACGCTTGAGGCGCACGTTGAGAAAGGGCGGTCTCTGTACATTTTGGTCATTTATAATGGCTGTGAACGTCCCATCGATTTCATTGAAAACGTGATGACGTACAGACACCCAGAGGAAGACGTAGGCAGTGTCGGTTTCTTCATAGCATTCACTGTGGCCTTATAAACAGACCCCAGATCAGAGGTAAAAATTTCTGAAATCTGAACCCTGTCATGAAAAGTGCTGTAAAAATTGTTCTGTACCACTCAGAGACAAAATTTCAACTCCTATAGAAACTATAGACTGTTTTCTATCCAATAATAACAATAATATGCATATTGTACGATCAAGAATTTAGCACGAGGCAGTTTAATTTGGAGACCCAAATATGCTAATGCGGAACAGCACCCCCTATAGTTGCAAGAAGTTAACTGATTTTTGTCCTCTGACGTCCTTGGGTAGGCAGAAGGAGTCTGGAAGGGCATCAAGGAATTTTTGTGTTGTCTGAGAATTTATAGCACGACTTTTGATGCTCCTTGGTTGGGGTCTGAGCAGATTATTTGTTGCGATTGCAAACGTAATAAAATGGTGGTCCGATAGTCCAGGATTATGTGGAAAAACATTAAGATCTACAACATTTATTCCATGGGACAAAACTAGGTCCAGAGTATGACTGTGGCAGTGAGTAGGTCCAGAGACATGTTGGACAAAACCCACTGAGTCGATAATGGCTCCGAAAGACTTTTGGAGTGGGTCTGTGGACTTCTCCATGTGAATATTAAAATCACCAAAAATTAGAATATGATCTGCTATGACTACAAGGTCTGATAGGAATTCAGGAAACTCAGAGAGGAACGCTGTATATGGCCCAGGAGGCCTGTAAACAGTAGCTATAAAAAGTGATTGAGTAGGCTGCATAGATTTCATGACTAGAAGCTCAAAAGACGAAAACGCCATTTTTTTTTTTGTAAATTGAAATTTGCTATCGTAAATGTTAGCAACACCTCCGCCTTTGCGGGATGCACGGGGGATATGGTCACTAGTGTAACCAGGAGGTGAGGCCTCATTTAACACAGTAAATTCATCAGGCTTAAGCCATGTTTCAGTCAGGCCAATCACATCAAGATTATGATCAGTGATTAGTTCATTGACTATGACTGCCTTTGAAGTGAGGGATCTAACATTAAGTAACCCTATTTTGAGATGTGAGGTATCACGATCTCTTTCAATGATGGCAGGAATGGAGGAGGTCTTTATCCTAATAAGATTGCTAAGGCGAACACCGCCATGTTTAGTTTTGCCCAACCTAGGTCGAGGCACAGACACAGTCTCAATGGGTATGGCTGAGCTGACTACACTGACTGTGCTATTGGCAGACTCCACTAAGCTGGCAGGTTGGCTAACAGCCTGCTGCCTGGCCTGCACCCTATTTCATTGTGGGGCTAGAGGAGTTAGAGCCCTGTCTATGTTGGTAGATAAGATGAGAGCACCCCTCCAGCTAGGATGGAGTCCGTCACTCCTCAGCAGGTCAGGCTTGGTCCTGTTTGTGGGTGAGTCCCAGAAAGAGGGCCAATTATCTACAAATTCTATCTTTTGGGAGGGGCAGAAAACAGTTTTCAACCAGCGATTGAGTGCTGAGACTCTGCTGTAGAGCTCGTCACTCCCCCTAACTGGGAGGGGGCCAGAGACAATTACTCGATGCCGACACATCTTTCTAGCTGATTTACACGCTGAAGCTATGTTGCACTTGGTGACCTCTGACTGTTTCATCCTAACATCGTTGGTGCCGACGTGGATAACAATATCTCTATACTCTCTACACTCGCCAGATTTAGCTTTAGCCAGCACCATCTTTAGATTAGCCTTAACGTCGGTAGCCCTGCCCCCTGGTAAACAGTGTATGATCGCTGGGTGATTCGCTTTAAGTCTAATACTGCGGGTAATGGAGTCGCCAATGACTAGGGTTTTCAATTTGTCAGAGCTAATGGTGGGAGCCTTCGGCGTCTCAGACCCCGTAACGGGAGGAGTAGAGACAAGAGAAGACTCAGACTCAGACTCCGACTCGCTACATAATGGGGAGAACCGGTTGAAAGTTTCTGTCGGCTGAATGAGCGACACCGGTTGAGCATTCCAACAGCATTTCCCTCCAGAAGCCATGAGAAAGTTGTCCGGCTGCGGGGACTGTGCGGGGGGATTTATACTAACGTTACTATCTGTACTTACTGGTGGCACAGACGCTGTTTCTTCCTTTCCTACACTGAAATTACCCTTGCCTAACGATTGCGTCTGAAGCTGGGCTTGTAGCACAGCTATTCTCGCCGTAAGGCGATCGTTCTCCTGTATATTATGAGTACAGCGACTGCAATTAGAAGACATCATGTTAATGTTACTACTTAGCTTCGGCTGTTGAAGGTGTTGACGAACCATGTCCAGATAAAGCGTCCGGAGTGAAAAAGTTGAATGAGGGAAAAAAGTTGCGATGGAAAAAAACTAAAAATATAAACGGTAATTAAAAACAAAAACAAAACAAAAAAACGTAAAGTTGTCAGCTAGCAAAGTAAAGTTGGCAGCAAAACGCACAGCAACAAAACGCACAGCAACACGTCTGCAGATTCAACAGGAAGTTGAATAACATATCATAGACTGGCTAGTCAGTTATCAATTA